>NC_132893.1:35713343-35915843 GCF_030463535.1 Salminus brasiliensis
TTCAGTATCCACTGTGAGTTATTCAGTATCCTCTGTGAGTTATTCAGTATCCACTGTGAATTATTCAGTAACCTGTATAAGTTATTCAGTATCCACTGTGAGTTATTCAGTATCCACTGTCAGTTATTCAGTATCCTCTGTGAGTTATTCAGTATCCACTGTGAGTTATTCAGTATCCACTGTGAGTTATTCAGTATCCACTGTGAGTTATCAGTATCCACTGTGACTTATTCAGTATCCACTATGAGTTATTCAGTATCCACTGTGAATTATTCAGTATCCACTGTGAGTTATTCAGTATCCACTGTGAGTTATTCAGTATCCACTGTGAGTTATTCAGTATCCTCTGTGAATTATTCAGTATCTGATATGAGTTATTCAGTATCCACTGTGAATTATTCAGTAACCTGTATAAGTTATTCAGTATCCACTGTGAGTTATTCAGTATCCACTGTCAGTTATTCAGTATCCACTATGAGTTATTCAGTATCCACTGTCAGTTATCAGTATCCACTGTGAGTTATTCAGTATCCACTGTGAGTTATTCAGTATCCACTGTCAGTTATCAGTATCCACTGTGACTTATTCAGTATCCACTATGAGTTATTCAGTATCTACTATGAATTATTCAGTATCTGATATGAGTTATTCAGTATCCTCTGTGAGTTATTCAGTATCCACTGTGAGTTATTCAGTATCCACTGTGAGTTATTCAGTATCCTCTGTGAGTTATTCAGTATCCACTATGAGTTATTCAGTATCCACTGTGAGTTATTCAGTATCCTCTGTGAGTTTTTCAGTATCCACTGTGAATTATTCAGTATCTGATATGAGTTATTCAGTATCCTCTGTGAATTATTCAGTATCCACTATGAGTTATTCAGTATCCTCTGTGAATTATTCAGTATCCACTGTGAATTATTCAGTATCCACTGTGAATTATTCAGTATCCACTGTGAGTTATTCAGTATCCTCTGTGAGTTATTCAGTATCCACTGTGAATTATTCAGTATCCACTGTGAGTTATTCAGTATCCTCTGTGAGTTATTCAGTATCCACTATGAGTTATTCAGTATCCTCTGTGAATTATTCAGTATCCACTGTGAGTTATTCAGTATCCGGTATGAGCTATTCAGTATCCTCTGTGAGTTATTCGGTATCCACTGTGACTTATTCAGTATCTGTTATGAATTATCCAGTATCCAGTATGAATTATTTGGAATTTACTGTGAATTATTCAATATCCGGTATGAGTTATGCAGTAGCCACTGTGAGTTTAGTATCCGGTATGAATTATTTGGAATTTACTGTGAATTATTCAGTATCCAGTATGAGTTATTCAGTATCCAGTATGAGTTTTTCAGTATCCGGTATGAATTATTAGGTATCCACTGTGAGTTATTCAGTATCCAGTATGAATTATTCAGTATCCAGTATGAGTTGTGCCGTATCCACTGTGAGTTGTTCAGTATCCAGTATGAATTATTCTGTATCATATGGGGACATTACATTTCTGCTTCTCTGCACCATGATACTTAATTTATTAAAACTTTGACCCTTTGGCCTCATATGAGAACAGACTTCCTAAGTTTAGTGTTTATACTTGTCGGGTTCTACTAGTCCCAAATAGGAGAAATTAAAGATGCACACCAATCAAGCGTCCGGACTCAGGAGCATGATGTTCTGGTTGGGTCTCTGTGAGCTCCAGGAAACACCCCGGCTCTGCTGTTTGCTGTACATCAGCGCATCCTGAGCGTGCGGTTCTCTGGATCTCCAGGGTGTTAGGATCGTGCACCTGTGGGCTTCACTCTGGGCTGTTTTTCTTTAGCGTGTGTGTGTGTGCGTGTGTGTGTGTGTGTGTGTGTGTGTGTGTATGCGTGTCCTGGAGGAGCAAACAGGGCATTGCCACGGTGATGCCTGCAGCATCCCAGGGCCTGGAGGATTTGAACCAATCAGAAAAGAGTGGAGCGTTTCCCGGGCAACGAAGCGGCAGGCCTGATTGGGCGTTGGCTGATCTTGCTCTTGCCTTGCTGAGATAAGTGCATTTCAGTTTGGGTGGAGAGAGCGAGAAGGGGGTGGGGTCAGAGAGAGAGAGAGAGAGAGAGAGAGAGGGGGGCGGCGAGAGAGTGGAGAGTGTGGAGGCGAGGAGAAGATGGCAGGAAGCGTGGAGCTGTAGGATTCCCCCTGCAGAGCGGCGTGGACGTCTGGCCTGAGTGGGTTTGTTTGGGCTTTATTTCCTCTCTTGCTGGTTTATGGGCTCTGGCCTCTGCAGCCGTCTGTCACAGTCATGGGATTTTAGCTTTTTCTTGTTTTGAAGAGAAGCTGGTTGAAATAGAGGGCAGTGGAGCAGTGGATATACAGTGCAGCCAAATACAGCTGACAATTAATTACAATTAAGCTAATTATGAAGTTATCTGATAAGAGGTCACTTTTACTGACCTTTAGAGTCAGTTTAAACCAAGCAAGCTTAAACTGCAGGTTTGTGGTTCATTTATTCATCTTAAGGTTTATTATCAATTACTTTACATAAATTTAAATTATTCAGTATCAAATCTTGATTATTCAGTATATCTGCTTAATTATTTAATATCTACTATGACTTATTCAGCAACTAGTGTTATTTATTCAGTATCTTTTATAAATTATTCAGTATTTACTGACTTATTCAGTATATCTGATAAATCAATATCCACAATGAATTATTCAGTATCTACTGTGAAGTGTTTAGTTCATCTGATAAATGATTCAGTAATTACTGTGGATTATTTGATATCCAGTTATTCAGTATCCACTATGAGTTATTCAGTATCCGCTGTGAGTTATTCAGTATCCACTATGAGTTATTCAGTATCTACTATGAATTATTTAGTATCTACTATTAATTATTCAGTATCCGCTATGAGTTATTCAGTATCTACTATGAATTATTTAGTATCTACTATTAATTATTCAGTATCCGCTATGAGTTATTCAGTATCCGCTATGAGTTATTTAGTATCTACTTTTAATTATTCAGTATCCGCTATGAGTTATTCGGTATCTACTATGAATTGTTCAGTATCCGCTATGAGTTATTCAGTATCCGCTATTAGTTATTCAGTATCCACTATGAGTTATTCAGTATCCACTATGAGTTATTCAGTATCCGCTATTAGTTATTCAGTATCCACTATGAGTTATTCAGTATCTACTATGAATTATTTAGTATCTACTATTAATTATTCAGTATCCGCTATGAGTTATTCAGTATCTACTATGAATTATTTAGTATCTACTATTAATTATTCAGTATCCGCTATGAGTTATTCAGTATCCGGTATGAGTTATTCAGTATCCGGTATGAGTTATTCAGTATCCGCTATGAGTTATTCAGTATCCGCTATGAGTTATTTAGTATCTACTTTTAATTATTCAGTATCCGCTATGAGTTATTCGGTATCTACTATGAATTGTTCAGTATCCGCTATGAGTCATTCAGTATCCGCTATTAGTTATTCAGTATCCACTATGAGTTATTCAGTATCCACTATGAGTTATTCAGTATCCACTATGGGTTCGTTTTCGGTATGAATTATTCAGTATGAACTACTACTACTGTGAATGTATCCACTAAGTTAACTGCAGTAAATACTTCAGTAAATAATGTACATTGTTCTGTATCCACTCGTAGTCTCCGTGTTCAGTATGTGGTGTTGATTGTTCAGTACTGTGTGAGTTCAGTAGTGAGGAGGAGGAACTGAACTATAATTTAATACTGTTTTTATTTTTGTTTGTGTTTTTTTGTTTTGCTGAAAGTGAAGTTGGGGCAGGGCCGTGTGCTTTTGGCTTTCCGGCTTCTGCTTCCCAGAAAATGTGTGTGTGTGTGTGTGTGTGTGTGTGTGCATGTGTGTGTGTGACATCACCGAATGGCAGGAAGCCTGTGTGTGTGTGTGCATCATCACAGCTGTAATGATGCTTTAACTCCGTACTTTTATGAATGCTAATACTTTCTCACCAGAAGTGAAACGGCGAGCCCCTGTAGAGAAGAAGTACTGCCAATAGAATAGGACTCTCTGGAGCAGATCAATATGAACCTAATCAACATGAACCTAATGTCAGGCGTGGGCTAGAGGGGTATAAAGCCCCCCAGCATTGAGGAGCTGTGGAGCAGTGGAGGAACTGTGTTCTCTTGAATGATGGTGGAGAAGCTCCATCCAGTACTTTTAGGAGGAGTTGAGGATGATGAGGTGGGGTGGTGATGATCATCCAGCATCCTGACCTCACTAATGCTTTTGTTGCTGAATGCAATCAAATCCTCACAGCAATGCTCCTCTTCCAGAATCTAGTAGAAAGTCTTCTTCTCTGAACAGTAGAGACAGTTACTCCAACAGAAGCAGGATCAGCTCTCTTGATTTCAGAGGAAACAGGGATCAGGTGAGCAGGTGTCCAGCAGGTGTCAGCTGATGGTCGGCAGGAACATTATGATGTCAGCGTTTTCAAAACCCTGCGTTTCGCAACGTCCACATAAAACATGGAGTTTCTACAGCTCTGATTTGAAGAATATCCGGATACGTGTGGACCGGACCTGAGCTGCCCCCTATCAGTGCTCCTCTGACCAGCCGGGCTTTTAGTTCAGCTCTCACAGAGCGGATCCATTAGGACCGACATGAAATATGAGCTCAGCCATTTTAACCTGAACAGATACAGGTCTGCTGTGTGTGTGTGTGTGTGTGTGTGTGAGTGTGTGTGAGTGTATATGTGTGTGTGTGTGTGTGTGTATGTGTGTGTGTGTGTGTGTGTGTTTGTGTGATCAATTGTACTTATTATTGTTTATTATTTGCAATACTGATTTCACAGAAGTCTCCAATAAGCTAAGGAACCCTCTAGCCAATCACAGTGTTTGTTTACTGTGTGCTGGGAGCATCCCGACCAATCACAGCTCCAGATGAGTTTCTATATGAATCAGAGTGTCATATAATCCAATAAAAGTGCATTATTTAAACACAATTATTAAATGACTTATATTAGTGCTTAATTAAGACCCGGCAGGTAAACTGCAGTGCTGTTGTGTAGGGCTACAGTTGACAGGCTAATGTAGCTGGCTAACATATAAGGGATGCCTATACCAAACATATAGAGGGTATGCACCTGACGTCACAGGCGGCAGGAGCGGCGGCAGGAGCAGCGGCAGGAGCGGCGGCAGGAGCAGCGGCAGGAGCGGCAGCAGGCGCAGCGGCGTTAGCGGTGAATGTGACAGCTGCTCAAACTCTCTATTAGCACTGGAGCTTTGAGGCTGATGTAGCATTTAAGTAACATCTAAGGGAAGCTTATTCCTCCCCAGTTAGCACTGGAGCTATACCCTCACTAAACTGGTGGGCTAGATGTTTCCATTGTTTGTTAGCAATTTTAGACCTGAGGCTCCAGTGCTAATTGGTGGGGTATAAGCTATCACTGCTTGTTACTATTGTTTAGCTCATAGCTCCAGTGCTAATTGGTGGGATCTGAGCTTCTCTTACATGACAGCTACATTAGCCTAGGAGCTTAAGTTGACACTAATGAGGTATACACTTCCATTACCTGTTAGCTAGCTACATAGCTCCAGTGCTAATTGGTGGGTTATAAGCTTCCGCTGCTTGTTATTTGTGTAAGCCTCATAGCTCCAGTGCTAATTGGTGGGATATAGGCTATCACTGCTTGTTATTGTTGATAGCCTAAAAGCTTTAGTGCTAATTGGTGGGGTATAAGCTTTTTCTACTTGTTATAGTTGTTAGCCTCAAAGCTCCAGTGCTAATTGGTGGGCTATAGCTCCAGTGCTAATTGGTGGGCTATAGCTCCAGTGCTAATTGGTGGACTATAGCTCCAGTGCTAATTGGTGGGCTATAGCTCCAGTGCTAATTGGTGGGCTATAGCTCCAGTGCTAATTGGTGGGCTATAGCTCCAGTGCTAATTGGTGGGCTATAGCTCCAGTGTAAAACTAGAGACGCTGGTGGTGTTTCGACTGGTCTGATGATAGAAATCCCAGTAGCAGTAAATCAGGTCCCGGAGGAAGAACATCGGACAGCTGATGAAGATTTAAGGCGTGCGCTCCACAGCGGCGGCTACGCTAACTCACCCCCGGTCCCACAGAGCCCATTTGAGGGAAGGGTCCCTAAATTGAGCCTGAATTGAGGAGCGGCTGCTGCAGATGGGTCCTCTGCGCGCTCGAGCCGCCCGGCCTTTGTTGCTGGTGATAAATCATGTGAGCGGAGTGACACTGAGGTTAGCGAGCACGTTAGCGTTCAGCGTCGCGTCCTTCACGCCTCAGCGGGCATGACCCGAGCCTAACGTCCACCCAGTTAACCGGCTGGGACACACCCCACTGACTCGGGATGGGATTAGAGACGGGCAGAGGGAGGAGTTTGTGAAGGGAGCAGCAGAGGCAGCGCTGATACTGAATACTGAATACGAGCAGATCTGATGGATTACACAAGTGAAACAAATGAAAGAAGGACTGATAAATAATCAATGAAGATTAACACTGATATATAAATAAAGTCATTAATATAAAAGGAATAGGGATAAAACACAAGTGATTTTATTGCTTTTTAATACATAAAAAAACATTAATAATGTACCAGTTAAAAGGGAAATCCACCCATTTTTTAAAAATTCTCGACATAATTATATGGTTAAGATGTGACCCGAGTCATTCAGAGTGGGGTTTGGTGTAAAACACCGGCTCCCTGAGAATTGTTTAGAGTAGTGGTGAATGGAAAAAGGGGAGTTCCACCAAATCTTCAAAATTTCAGCATTTAATTAAATATTTACAATATTTATTTAAGACAATTAGCAAAAAATTCAAAAGTTTAGAAAATATCCTCAACTACTTTATAAAGTCTAGAATCCAGAAGATCCTCTAATCTTATTCAGCCCAAAGGTTTTCATTAAGGTTGAGGTTGTGAGGTTGTGAGTCTTTGAATTTCTCCACTAAATTGCACTGTGGGAAGTGATCTCCTGGCATCCACCAAACCCACTTGGCATCACACGCCTCAGCCAACGCTTGGCATCGAGCATAGTGCGCTGCTTCGTAGCCACAAAAACCCATTTCTTGAAGTTCTGGATGCTCACGTTGCTTTCAGAAGCAATTTGTAAGGCTGTAGTGGGCGATGCTGCAGGAGCTTCAGTACTTGGTAATTCCGCTCCACAGTTGATGCTCCTGCATGCTTCCATTCCATTCACAATAACAGACAGCACTTACAGATGTCTGGGGCAGCTTTACCAGGGCAGAACGTTTTCAAACCTGGTCACTAAACTCTTTGATTGTTCTACTGCCAGTGTATGTCTTCAAGACTGCAAGGTCATACCTGTTAGCAGTGGGTGTAGCTGTACACCTGTACTTAATAATTATGTAAGGTGTCCACATACTTTTGGCCTGATTTTTGACATTTTATGCACCCTTATATAACTATATAATTTCAGACTTTATGACTGAGCTGCTTTTGCGTCTGAATTTTTGCTTCCATTGCACAGTTACAGGTAGCACTTACAGTTGTCTGGGGCAGCTCTACCAGGGCAGAAAGGTCCTTCAAACCTAGTCGCTGAACTCTTTGATTGAACCTGTTAGCAGTGGGTGTAGCTGTACACCTGTACTTAATAATTATGAAAGGTGTCCACATACTTTTGGCCTTATTTTTGGCATTTTACACACCCTTCAGACTATATGACTGAGCTTTTGAGTCCCGTTTTGAGGATCCATTTCACACTTACAGGTAACACTTACAGCTGTCCACATACTTTTGGCCTGATAATGTTTGTTATTTTTGCCATATTGTCCACTCCAGTGTGAATCTGCTAACGTCAGTGATCAAATCTAGACATCTGAGTTCTGCCTATCAGAGGGAAATGGGTGGATATGGGCGGGGCTAATCGTATGGGACACACCCACACTCAGATGACTGAGCATCTTATTTTGAGGCTAGGGGTCGTGATATTTTGTTATCGACCTCGGAATCAACCGCAGCTGTACTGAAGCTGAAGTTATGTCTGTGGTCAGGCCCCGATTAGATGCAGCTTGTTTTTGAGAGCCTCTCCAAGCTGTGTGATCTCCTCAATGACCTCCATTCTGCTCCTCAGTGGAGGGCTGTGAGGGGGTCTGAGAGTCACATGGTGTAGAAACAGAAACCCTTCGATTAGCCACTAGCACAGCCCAGCAAAACCACCTCAGCCAGGCCTGAGTTTGGGCCCAGGCGGCTGCTTTCTGCAGATAAAGCATCTTTGTCTTCTTTGGTTTGGAAGGAAGTGAGTTCAGAAAGCCTGCAGGCCTCGGAGGTTGTGTGCCGGGCTGGTGAATGTGCTTCAGTCATAAAATATTCAAGCCGGCGGTTTCTACATCCTGACACAAAGCTGAGCTAATGAGCTACCGCTAATTAGCGCTCTGATTGTAAAAGCAGTGGACGAGTTACTCTGGGCAATCTGCTGCTCCTCCCTTCACCCAGCGACCTGCCGCTGGATTCTGGGACCGTCCCATAAATTATGGAGGTTTTTCTTGGTTGAATAGTCACCCTTACGAACACGACCACGGTCTGATTCACTGTCTGGAGACACTTGCACGTACGAGGAAACAGTGAGAGAGGGGGTGTCCACGAAAACATAACATTTGTGAACACCCGCTAATCCACGGGTTCTTACGAAATCAAGGCTTTATTATTATTAGGTCTGGATAATAAACAGCACTTTACCTGGTCCCAGAGGTACTGAATGGAGCAGAGAATATACTCCAGAGAATGCCTCTACTCTGCTCCACAGCCCAGCGATGAGGGACTTTACAGCCCTTTAGCAGACACTCGGGCATTGTGACCTTAAGTTCACATGAGGCTGATCCAACCCTTTCCACTGGCAGTGCCTTTTAATCCAGCCGAATATATATATATATATAAATGGATAGACAGACCGATAGACAGATAGACCGAAAGATAGATAGATTAATATACAGACAGACAGACAGACAGATAGATAGATAGATAGATAGACAGACAGACAGACAGACAGATAGACAGACAGACAGATACATAGACAGACAGATGGATAGATAGATATATAGATAGACAGACACACAGATGGATAGATACATAGACAGATAGATAGATAGATAGATAGACAGGCAAACAGATAGACGGATAGATAGACAGATAGACCGAAAGACAGGTAGATAGATGGATAGAACGATAAATATACAGACAGACAGACGGATGGATGGATAGATAGACAGACAAATAGATAGACAGATGGATAGATAGATAGACGGATAGATAGATAGATAGATAGATAGATAGATAGATAGAAAGAAAGACAGACAGACAAATAGATAGACAGATGGATAGATAGATAGATAGATAGATAGATAGATAGATAGATAGATAGATAGAAAGAAAGACAGACAGACAAATAGATAGACAGATGGATAGATAGATAGATAGACAGATGGATAGATAGATAGATAGATAGATAGATAGATAGATAGATAGATAGGAAGACAGATAGACGGATAGACAGATAGATAGACATATAAATAAACAGATAGACAGACAGATGGATAGATAGATATATAGACTGACAGACAGATGGATACATACATAGAAAGACAGATAGACAGACAGACAGATGTAAGTATTGGAAGGGTGTGTTTTATGGGTAAGGGACACTGGCGTGGTGCGATTGTCTGAGCGTGTGGTGTGCATTTGTCCTATCGGCCGGTCAAGGTGAAGCAGAGTGGAGGAGACGGGCCGCCTGCCCTCCCCCACACTCTGCTGCTGATGACAGGACGTCCCTCTGTAAGATGAGTGTGTATCTCATTCCAGCCAGCAGACAACCACTGCTCCCCTCCGCTGCCTGAAAATGAGAGCATTAAAGTGATAGTTCAGGCTCCCTACGAGCCGAGCTTGAGCAGAGTGTGGGATGTTTTAAGGCCTGCAGTTAGCACCATTCTAATGTATATAGGCCATGGTGCCAGCCAGCCCATGTGGAGGCACCTGCCCCAGACATTATTGATTAATAGTATTTTGCTCCACCCGCTGGTGCATGGTGACATCATCAAAACATCAGAAGGTGTTTTAGTGGTTTTAGTAGTGTGAAAATATAAAACTATATAAACTATATCATTTTAGACTTTATGACTGAGCTACTTTTATGTCTGCATATTTGCTTCTATTTCACAGTAGCAGGTAACACTTACAGTTGTCTGGGGCAGCTCCATCAGGGCAGGTATTTCACATACTGACTTGTTTAAAGTCAATGAGCTCTTCCGGCTGACCTGTTATTTTTACACTGGAGCTAAAAGGCTAATGTAGCTAACAAGCAGTGTAAGCTTATGCATGCCACACACTCCTCAAACCGTGTGGAGGTTCAGTCGTTTCTTATAGGCTTGCTGATGTGGGTTCTGAGTCTATGTGACTCTCTGTTATCTGTAAACGACTAAAGTACACTATATGTCCAAAAGTGTGTGGACACCCCTTCTAATGAAGTTGCACCCGTTGCTGACACAGTTGTGCAAATGCACACACACACTTGTCTAGTCCCTGTAGTGTAGAAGTACTGCCAGTAGAATAGGACTCTCTGGAGCAGATCATCATGATGACCCTATTGGCTCTATGCTGCCTAATACCAGGCGTGGACTAGAGGGGTGTAAAGCCCCCCAGCATTGAGCTGTGGAGCAGTGGAAGAACTGTGTTCTCTGGAATGATGGTGGTGGAGCTCCATCCAGTACTTTTGGATGGGATGAGTTGTGGAGTTGGGGATGATGAGGTGGGGCGGTGATCATCATCCTGACCTTATTAAGGTTCTGTTGCTGAATGCAATCAAATCCTTACAGCAATGCTCCTTCAAAATCTAGTATAAAGTCTTCTTCTCTGGACAGTAGAGACAGTTACTCCAGCAGCATAATAATCTTGATTTCAGAAGAAACTATGAATAAGCAGATGTCCCAATACTTTTGTCCATGTAGTGTAAGTTAGCATAGCTAGAAACCTCAGCAGCTGTAGTGATTTTTATGAATGCAGTGTATCACACTCACTCCAGGCTGAAGGAGGGGGGTTGGGTAAATCAGGTTTCTGCTGAATTTGGGCTGTACAGTGCACTTCAGGCCAAATAGTATTGAAATGTGCTGTGGTGAATAATGAAGGAGTCTGGTGCTGGGGGGTGTGTTGAACCATGGGGGTGAGCGGAGGGGGTGGGTGTAATTAAAGGGATTAGCTCTGTGGGTGTTTCCTTGTGTTATTGATACACTCTGATGCGGTGTGCGTCTGCCGTGCTTAGCTTGATTGCTTTGGAATAAAAGGATCTAAATGTCGGGATGAGGAAAATAATTTTTCTCTGATTTTAATCATAACTGTGTTTGTGTTTTGTGACAGAGCTGTCCGGCCTTGAGGAGTAGAGAGGGTATTATAGTGGACACTGGTCATGCAGAAGGTAAGTAAGCTGTTGTTTATGTTTTTGTGTATTTGGTTTTTAGTTCTGGTCATAATCAGTCGAGGTGATACTCCTCATCTCATTTAATTTATATCCGTGTTTTATAGTAATATGCACAGACTAAGATTTGCAGTTGTTACAGTTGCAACCGTTTGTGTAAGAATAAACACTTTGTAAATAAATACTATAAATAAACACTCTATAAAATAAACACTCTGCAAATAAATACTATAAATAAACACTCTATAAAATAAACACTCTATACATAAACACTCTGTAAATAAATACTATAAATAAACACTCTATAAAATAAACACTCTGTAAATAAACACTATAAATTAACACTCTATAAAATAAACACTCTGTAAATAAACACTATAAATTAACACTCTATAAAATAAACACTCTGTAAATAAATACTGTAAATAAACACTCTATACATAAACACTCTGTAAATAAACACTATAAATTAACACTATATAAAATAAACAATATAATTAAACACTGTAAAATAAGATACATGTAGAACAAAGAGAGAAACACTGGTTGAGAAAAACTGGAAAAAGTTACACATAAATTATGAATATGAATATATATAGTGGCATATTGGTAATAACTGTGATAATACATATGGAAGATTATTGCACCAGAGTTATTGCACACATTAAATTAAATTACAGTACTATTATTTTTGCACATATGAACAGTATAATTTATTATTATTTTTAGTAGTAGTAGTAGTTATTGTGATGCTTTATTTGGTAATCATTTTTATTATCTGGGGGAAAAATTAAATGGCCAATAATAAATCCTCAATGTGTTTTTTGAAAGATTAATAATAAATTATAAATTATATTAATGGCATCAATCATTAAAAAGTTCACCACAATATTTAGTGATCAATTCTGATTAATCACAAATGTTAGCTTGAATTCTTGGGTGGTAGTAATAAATGTGTGGTATGCCTACAAATAAACAAGACAATCCCTGTGAACACACACACACACACACACACACACACACACACACACACACTGTTGATCAAACACACACAGTGGGCAGTGAACACACGTGCCCAGAGCAGTGGGCAGCTTCCGCTGCGGTGTCTAGGGAGCAGAGAGGGTGAAGGGGTCAGGGGCCTAGCAGTGGCAGCTTGCAGAGCCTGGGTATCAAACCCACCCATCAACCTGTCAATAGCCCGGTGCTCTAATCGCTGAGCACCACTGCCCCAGTCACCACTGTCACTAGGACACAAGATGATCTAGAGGACGCAAGATCACTGGATCGAATCGTGACTCTCCTGTTGAAGCTCAGGAGCAGCAGCAGATCTTTCTCCATAGATTCCTACCATTAAACCCCTTCTACTCACAGATCATCACCTGAACTTCTCATTCCTTCCTGTTCAGTCTGATCTCTGTGTCTGTTTATTAATGAGTTATTAACTCTTATAAACAGCAGAAAGGCTCTTACTGCAAAGTGTGAGACTCGTCAGCATACGTTAATGAGCTCCAAACCTGAAGATCAGCACTGCTGAAACTGTGAAGCAGCATCTCTCAGAGCTCAGACTGTGAGAATAGTCTCATCATATGTCAATGAGCTGATCAGATGATCATTAGTGAGTAATTAAAGCTCCTTTTGGGGTCCAGCTGTAGTCAGGTATTAACAGAGCTCTGCTGAAGCTGACAGCTAGAACACTGACTGATGGAGAACCCACCGTAAGATCAGGAACCAGCAGCTTCTGAGCTTTAACAGCATGGAGGAGTGTGGGCCACTGTTAGGAGAGCAGCAGCTCACTGCAGTCCTTTTCATTCAGTGTCAGACCTGGTTATTAATCATTATTAGTAATTTAATATTAATAAACTCATAATCCACCACTTCTCAATCAGAGACTCTCTGCTGTAATAATGACCTCTGACATTTGTTTTGCTCTATGGCAGGCAGGGACAGCTCCGTCTTCAAGGGGTCCCAGTGCTCCCGGATCTCCAGCAACTTCTATTGTGGTAGGCCCCCTTCATCATCTAAATCCACAGATATATATATATTAAACCTTGTCTCTCAGAAGTGAGAGGTCTACAGTAGAAGCTCCAGATCTCATCAGAACAGATAAAGCAGGTGAAGATAAATCCAGTAAAAAGGAGAAACAAGAGCTTCTCATTCTGAAAAAAGAAAGTAGTGAGATCTTGTCGGTGAGCTAGTCTGAAGAACAGAGCTCGGTTCCTCCAGGGTTCTCCTGGACGCCCCCCAGTCCAGCCAGCACAGCGTGGAGGATGTGTTCACCTCCATCAGCAGCAGCAGCAGCAGCAGCAGCAGCTCACCTGATTTACCATCATTAAGCCCTGATTTACCACCAAACCAGGTGTTGATCTGAGGAGAACTCTAAATAACACTAGACTCCATGAGAGAGGAGAACTTTGGAGATGATGAACACAGTGATGGAGAACCACCTTTTTTATAGAACTGTTTTATATAGTGTATAAATTACATGTGTTGTTGATGTTCTTAGAGTATATATGTGTGTGTTATCGCCATCATACAAAAACTTTTTACAAAAAAAAAAAAAAACGTTTAATGAGGGTCAATGGTAGTCGGCTTCGGAGCATTTCTATTGGTCCATTCATCATGATTTTGTTTCTCTCTCTGTCCTGCAGGCCAGAATGGACAATCAGGTGATTGCTTATAAGGACTTGGCGGCTATTCCTAAAGATAAAGCCATCCTGGAGGTGGAGCGGCCCGACCTGATGGTGTACGAGCCGCACTTCAACATTTCAGCTCTGGACCGCACCGGCCTGTCCCGGAGCAGAGAGGTCAGGGTTCAGCAGCACACACACAGAGCTGTCCTGCTCAGACTGTTGGACCGTTGTTTACATCTCTTACTCTCTCTCTGTCTCTTTCTTTCTGGCAGAGATCGATGTCTCCTCACTCCATCTCGCCCCCTCCGTCCCCCGAGGTGAGACAGCTGTGTGTGATCTAGACCTGTTACTGAACACACTGTTCTATCTATCGCCTCATGCTACAATAAAGGTTACTAAAAGGTTCCTGATTTCAGCACACAGTTCTAAGAAAAAGTGTGACTGGTGTAGAACTTATTTCATAAAAACGGTTCTTTACATACATTAAAAGGTTCTATAGGTAATTTACACTGAAGCTATGAAGCTAATGTAGCTTATGTACAGCAATTACTGTATTGAGAACAGTCAGTACAATATTGCCAAAGCATTATAACTACAGTACCAACAAAAGCAATTGAAATAACAACAGTAGTAACAACAATGGTAGTAAATAATAATAATCATAATAATAATAATAATAATGGTATTTACAGATATCAGCTTTAAAATGATCAATAATGAATTTTTTTACAATTGGATTTTCATTTGGAAGATTATGAATCATAATTCATCACCAACTTATTGCTTTAATACATCATTCTTAAATACACTGATTAACAAAAACACCATAATACTATGGCGAGATCAGATATTTGAGATCAGACCAGTCAGGAGAACATTTCGCCCAGGCTTTAATATTGACCTGGACGTCTTTCATTTCCCTAATGTAAGATCACGGCAGCTCAGTCCTCACTCCAGAGAAAGCTGTCTACCCTCGGCTGCCAGCTGGATCGTTCTCACACTGAGACATAAATCCACGGCGTCTCCCGGCCCTGCCGACAGTGCTGCAGGGTGAAATCAGCCCTGGCCTGCTGAGTAACGTTACAGTGAACTTACTTACTCAACAGAAACGAGCCGGTTCTGCAGCCGTTCCACATTTACAGCGATAGAACAGTGAAAAAACTGGAACAGTTTTCTGCAGTTGTCACGTAATCCTGGGAGAACTGCTGGGTAACAACATCACCCTCCCTGTGGTAGCATGCGACACCAAAAAGAGCTGGATAAGAGAGTCTCATCTCTAATAGGCTTTATAATGTAGTTTCTGGCACTGTATGATCCACTGTTATCTAGAACATGGACTAAAGTACATTCCCGTGGCCTAAAACAATGGCAGTATCCTGAAGCCCAAATTGCGTCCATGTTCTAGATAACACTGATCCATACAGTGTCAGAAACCACATAAGCAGGTCTGTGAGACCAGTTCACTGACACTAAAATCATAAATAAAATAAAGGAAAGACTTTCTGACTGCTGACGTAGCAACTGATACAGAGGCTAATACACACAGGCATGACTTTTCACTTCCACCTTCAAAATATAGAATTAAATGGAAGTGTTTTCTTGGTGTTTAAAGTGGTTATAACAGATGGTTATAACAGATGGTTATACCTGATGTATAGATTTTTTACAGATTTTGGTTGGAGTGCCCCTTTAAGGAAAGATTCTGTAAATGTAATTATTATTATTTAATGATTTGTGTTGTGTGATTATGTTAGGACATGTTCAGGAAATTCGCAAATCTTTTGTTCTCTTGGTCAGATTTTTGCCTCCAGAGAGCAGAAGGAGTGGTCCGAGCAGGGTTCTCCTGGAGGGTCTGCCATGGGCTCTACAGCACAACTCCGCAAAATCAGCGCCTCCAAAGGACCCATGCAGCACTTCCACAGGCCAGGTCTGACAAACATACAGAGGTTCAATTGAAATTTTGAATGAGCAAAATGCTAAAGTTAGCTAACGTAGCTAAAGTAGCGAGCTAGGCTATAGAAATTGACTTAGCTGGCTAGCTAATTACTAAACCATGAGTGTGGCCTACATCACATACAGACCAGACCAGATAGCTAGCTCCAGTCACACCTCATAAATGTATATTTAACCCTTATATAGGTAATAAGTACATAATAATATAAAAGCCTACCAACTAATACTGCCCAATATTAAAAAGCCTTGTGACTTTAAAGACAGTGAGGAACCCATTACAGTGTAAACACCCCGGCAGTAGGCTTTTACTCGTCCTCTAAGCTTTTATTTTCTGGCAGAAGTTGCTCTTCTGTGTTAATTCTGTGTGAGATTTCAGATTATGGTTTCAGAGAAACAATGAATAAGCAGGTGTCCAAATACTTTTTTGGACTAAGACTCAGTGTAAAGATCTGAAGGTCTAATGTTGTCTTGTTGTTTTTCCTGTTGTTTCAGACAATGGAAGCAACATCTACAACAAGCCTCCCATTTACAAGCACGGTATTCATCCGTATCTCCTCTATCTTTCCTGGACTGCAGATGATGTGTCGTTCTGCTGCTCTGTTAGATAAGCAGACTGGCAGAAGCAGGTGCCACTGATGTAATGACTGTGTTTCATCAATTACCTCCTTTCAGGCTCCCAAGAGGGCTCTGCAACAGCCCAGAATAAACACAAAGAAGACGTCATCATCCTGTCCTCCAAATTCCCTGCAGCCCAACCTCCTGATCCCAACCAGCCGTCAAAGATAGAGACAGAATACTGGCCCTGTCCACCTTCTCTGGCTAGCATGGGTAAGCCCTGTCATTTCTGCGTAGGTGTGTCCATAGCATAAACCCCACCATTTTTACTCTGATAGGCTGCCTGGTGCTGTCCCCCATCACACGATGCTACCAGTGCTGGAAGGATGAAGGATAGCACGGCCTTCTTCTAAAACACTGCTGCTAACGCAATGCCACTGGAGCTATCGAGCTTGGAGGAGAACGCTAACTGCTGCTGGCTAGCATTGCCAACGTTGAGTGACCGGGGAGAGGGCGGGGCCGTCCTACACACTCAGAGAGAGAGAGAGGACAGTTATGCTATCTGGGACTGTAGGTTACGGTGATAGTGTCATTGCTTAGACGAGAGCGTCACCCGGGAGCCCCCTGGTGGCCAAGCTAGTTTTGTCAATATTTCCGTGCTGTACTGAAATCATCACATCTGCAGCTGTCAATCATTACTCTGAAATATGTGTCCGGTTTCATTATAGTGTGAATGCCATGTCTAAAGACCTTAAAGAGAGAGTGTGTGTGTGTGTTTGTGTGTGTGTGTCTCTGTAGAGATTGAGTGGCGAAAGAAGGCGGCAGAGCAGGGCAAAGCTGTAGAGGACGACGAGTTCGAGGACCTGACTGAGGACGCGAAGAGACTGCAGGAACAGGAACTTAATAAGGTAAGAGGAGGCGCACACACACACAGACACACACAGACACACACACAGACACACACACACAGAGAGACACACACACACAGACACACACAGACACACACACAGACACACACACACAGAGAGACACACACACACAGAGACACACACACACAGCACTCTGTCCTGTACCGTCCTCATCACTGTCAGAGCGGCTTTTATCTGTGAGGCTCTGTGAGGCTCTGTGAGGCTCTGTGAGGCTCTGTGAGGCTCGGTGAGGCTCGGTGAGGCGGTGTGTCTGAGAACACTGTGTTCTTTCTCAAACGTCAGCATGATGATCATGGTGAATTATTTGTCTGGACGTTTTGCTAAGCGTGTGTGTGGAGGGGGGACGTCCTGCTAACCTGCTTCCCCTGGGGAAAGATAACGAGTTATCATACAGCAGTATCCTAATACCTGTTCTCTAATACCTAATGACTCTACACACTATATGTCCAAATATTTGTGGACACCCCTTCTAATCAATGCATTCAGTCACTTTGTTCAGTTGCAACCATTGTGACACAGTTGTGCAAATGCACACACACAGCTTGTTTAGTCTGTGTGTAGTACTGCCAATAGAATAGGACTCTCTGGAGCAGATAAATAAATATGACCCTATTGGCACCATGCTGCCTAATGCCAGGTGTGGGCTAGTAGAGGGGTATAAAGCCCCCCAGCATTGAGGAGCTGTGGAGCAGTGGAGGAGCTGTGTTCTCTGGAATGATGGTGGAGGAGCTCCATCCAGTACTTTTAGATGGGATGAGTTGGGGATGATGACGTGGGGTGGTTGTCATCCAACCTGACCTCACTAACATGCTTGTGACTGAATGCAATCAAATACTCACAGCAATGTTCCTCCAAAATCTAGTATAGAAACTCTTCTTTGGACAGTAGACATTTACTCCCAACATAGCAGGCAGGAGAAATTCTTTTTAATAGCTTTTATTCCAGAAGAAACAATGAATAAGCAGGTGTCCCAATACTTTTGTCCATATAGTGTATAATAGAACTACTATTACTTACATTAAAAATTCCCTCAGTAAAACTATTAGAGTAAACACTACAGAAAGTGGTGGAGGTTCTCCATCACTGTGTTCATCATTAGAACATCTCCAAAGTTCTCCTCATGGAGTCTAGTGTTATTTAGAGTTCTCCTCAGATCAACACCTGGTTTGGTGGTAAATCAGGGCTTAATGATGGTAAATCAGATGAGCTGCTGCTGCTGCTGCTGCTGCTGATGGAGTTGAACACATCCTCCACGCTGTGCTGGCTGGACTGGGAGAACCCTGGAGGAACCGAGCTCTGTTCTTCAAACTAGCCAAGATCTCTCTACTTTCTTTCTTCAGAATGAGAAGCTCTTGATTCTCCTTTTTACTGGATTCATGTTCAGCTGCTTTATCTGATCTGATGAGATCTGGAGCTTCTACTGTAGAACCCTCTCACTGCTGAGAGACGGGGGTTAGAGGGATGGGTTATGAGACTACAACTGATTAATAGAATAATAGAATTATATGGTATATATATATTATATATCTTCAGTATACTGTTTGTTTGTCTGGCTTCTCTTTCAGATCCAGTCCAACTTGGGAAAACTGATCCTGAAGGAGGAAATAGAGAAGTCAGTTCACATCCGGAGGAAAACACGCTCCCTACCGGACAGGACACACATGCACTTGGGTGAGTGATGGCCTAATGCTGTTGTTGTTTTGGCCTGTGTGTGTGTGTGTTCTTCACTTTGCTGATAAAGAGCACTGTATGATCTCCACCAGTGCAGCTCTGCACAACAGCTCACTGAGCTGAACTTAAATTAGTGAGTGGTACTGCATAGTGTCGTTCCTACAGTTGGTATTTTAAGACTCTTATTTTGGAATTCTCTTTGGCTCTGTGTTCCTCTGAAGCCGTGGGTTATTCTGTAGTCGGCGTTGTCTAGATCTGAGCTGGATTTCTCTCAGACCAAAACGAACTAATGTGGGATCTTTAAAAAGAGGGTTCTTGAAGGGTTCTTGTGAACCTAAGGAACCATTTGGATGCTTGAATCGTTCTTTTTCCAGGTTAAACTGTTCTTACCTGAAAGTGTAATATATACACCTCTCTAAAAAAGGGTTCTCCAAAAGGGAAATTCAATTAAATTCAGTGAGTGGCAGCGTGCCAAGTCCGGCTATCGAACCCACAACCATGTCGCCAATAGCCCGGAGATCTAACCGCTGAGCCACCACTGCACACATAGTCGGCAGGGTTATCCTAGACGTGTCAGAATCCTGAGGATCCAGACCAGGCTGCTGGGTGATCTGACAGGTCTTAATGAGGCTCCTGGGTAATGTAGGCTTTCTTCTGTCTGCAGGTTCCAGCGGAGCGTCTAAATCTGCCTCTTTACCTCCCTGCAGTCGCTCAGGACTCACCCGGGTACCACAGCTTTACTCGTCCTCTCATCCTCTCATCCTCAGAGATGAGCTCACACTGCACTGCTGTCTCAGAGTTTACCTCCAGAGGGTCTTTAAAGGTGGTCTTGTCTTGTCTTCTTGTCTCCTGTCTGTAGCTGCAGTCAGCTGACTTCACCTCCACAGACACCGACAAAGCCAGATCAGGTACAGCGGACAGGATGCACAGGAGATCTGATCACTCTGCAGTTTGCTGGAATCTCCTATCTGCACAGACTGGCCATTTTATCGGAAACAGCTGCCTTGTAGGGGCACTTAGTAGCTTTTCCTTTACAGACCACCGAGGTCTGAGTAATGAAGCAGGGGGAGCACACAGACCCTCACTTCCTCTTAAGTCTTGTCTAAGTTTTGCTTTATTACATCTTAGAAATGACCTTTTTCTCTTGATTTTTTTCCTTACTATCACAAAATAGTGGCTTATTTCACTGGGGTTTGATCAATTTTGTCAAAATAATGAATTATTGTTTGCAGATTTCATGATATTTTGTCATAACTCTGACATATTTGCTAAATTTCCATCAGGATCAATTAAGTATCTATCTATATTCTTATTCGCTCAAAATAATTGCACATTTTTTTTAAGATTTGCTGTATTTTGTCAACATTATCCCTTTTTTTCACTGATTTTCAGGAGCTTTTGATTGATTTTGATTGATTTTGAGAAAAAGCACTCCTCTTCCTGTTGCTGCTCAGTCCATCAGTAGAGAGGGACCACCACAGGACCGCCACAGGACCACAGCTTTTCCAATATTATTGGGGTTGTGGTCCACTTTCAGCACAGCAGGGACACAGACAGGGGAATACTGTTGGTAGAGTGTGTGGTGCTGGTACGAGTGTATCAAGCACAGCAATGTTGTTGGGGTCACTTGTTGAGAACCCTGTGGTCAGAAGCTGACCCCTGATGAAGGA
Source organism: Salminus brasiliensis (assembly GCF_030463535.1). Taxonomy (NCBI): domain Eukaryota; kingdom Metazoa; phylum Chordata; class Actinopteri; order Characiformes; family Bryconidae; genus Salminus; species Salminus brasiliensis. Next base: position 35,734,173 of record NC_132893.1, read on the forward strand.
CTAGAGGAGCCTGCTGATGATCTACTGCATCTAACTGAACACCAGGTGGAGCTACAAGAGAGGGCTTTCTGATATAGTGGCCAGTGGTGGTCCCAGGGCCGTCCCAGTGCAGAGGATAGACATCTTCGAACTGCACCTGTATATGGCAGGTGTTTCTGATAAAATAGCCAGTCAGTGTAGGTACCTAGGTAAACAGTATCTATTTGCTCTGATCTCATCACTGATCCCACTGTTGATCAATAACGCTGTGTTTCTGTGTATTGTGTGTGTGTGTGTGTGTGTGTGTGTGTTCTCCAGGCCTGCAGGTAAGAGCGTTTCTGCATCACATGGCGCATGACTGCTGTCTGTTAGCAGGACTTTGCTAAGATTAGTAGGCGAATCATATTTCCATGCTTCTTTTCTCTTCTTTAATTTTTCTCCTCCTTCCTACTAATGTACATTTGACCTGCCCTGCAGAGGCGAGCTCTCACACCCCCTTTATTCATTCTGCTCAACGCATTCAGTACTCAGTTCTTGCAATTAGAGGGTGACATTCAGGCAGGATGCACAGGAGACTTACATATGATACACTTTAAATATGGACAAAAGTATTGGGACACCTGCTTAATGATTCATCGCTGTGAGGATTTGATTGCCTTCGGTGACAAAAGCAGTGTAAGTGAGGTCAGGATGTTGGATGATGATCACTACCCCACCTCATCATCCCCAACTCCCCAACTCATCCCAAAAGTACTGGATGGAGCTCCTCCACCATCATTCCAGAGAACACAGTTCTTCCACTGCTCCACAGCTCAATGCTGGGGGGCTTTACACCCCTCTACTAGCCCACGCCTGGCATTAGGCATTGTTTGTTTATTTATCTGCTACAGAGAGTCCTATTCTATTGGCAGTACTTCTCTTCATGGACTAGACAAGCTGTGTGTGTGTGTGCATTTGCACATCTGTGTCAGCAATGGGGACAATTTAAAGTAGTTGAATGCATTCATTTGAAGGGGTGTGCACAAACATTTGGCCATAGTATATCTAGTATATAGTGTATCTCTGTGCAAAACAATACACATAAAACATGCAGTGATACGGATGATACCCTGATACGCCTAGAAAAGCCTATCATGAGGTAGCTTACTATGATATCGATATTATATTGTCATATTTTACACCAGTACACTAGAGTATACTACATTACACAACACCACAGCACAGTGCACAGCTGTACACTATACTACACTACACTGTAGTACACAACACTACGGCACAGTACACAGCAGCATAGTAGACTACGCTACACTATAGTACAGTACAGTACAGTACACTATACAACACTACACTACACTGCAGTACAGTACACTACAGTACACTACACTGCAGCACAGTACACTACATTACAGTACACTACACTGCAGCACAGTACACTACAGCAAAGTACACTGCAGTACAGTACACTGCAGTACACTACACTGCAGCACAGTACACTGCAGTACACTACACTGCAGCACAGTACACTACACTGCAGTACACTACACTGCAGCACAGTACACTACAGTGCACTACACTGCAGTACACTACACTGCAGCACAGTACACTGCAGCACAGTACACTGCAGTACACTACACTGCAGCACAGTACACTACAGTACACTACACTGCAGCACAGTACACTGCAGTACAGTACAGTACACTACACTGCAGCACAGTACACTGCAGTACACTACACTGCAGCACAGTACACTGCAGTACAGTACAGTACAGTACACTGCAGCACAGTACACTGCAGTACACTACACTGCAGCACAGTACACTACAGTACACTACACTTCAGCACAGTACACTGCAGTATACTACACTGCAGCACACTACACTGCAGCACAGTACACTGCAGTACAGTACGCTACATTACACTACACTGCAGTACAGTACGCTACATTACACTACACTGCAGCACAGTACACTACACTACAGTACACTACACTGCAGCACAGTACACTGCAGTACAGTACGCTACATTACACTACACTGCAGCACAGTACACTACAGTACACTACACTGCAGCACAGTACACTACAGTACACTACACTACAGTACACTACACTGCAGCACAGTACACTACAGTACACTACACTGCAGTACAGTACACTACACTGCAGCACAGTACACTACAGTGCACTACACTGCAGTACACTAAACTGCAGCACAGTACACTGCAGTACACTACACTGCAGCACAGTACACTGCAGTACAGTACAGTACACTACACTGCAGCACAGTACACTGCAGTACACTACACTGCAGCACAGTACACTACAGTACACTACACTTCAGCACAGTACACTGCAGTATACTACACTGCAGCACACTACACTGCAGCACAGTACACTGCAGTACAGTACGCTACATTACACTACACTGCAGTACAGTACGCTACATTACACTACACTGCAGCACAGTACACTACACTACAGTACACTACACTGCAGCACAGTACACTGCAGTACAGTACGCTACATTACACTACACTGCAGCACAGTACACTACAGTACACTACACTGCAGCACAGTACACTACACTACAGTACACTACACTGCAGCACAGTACACTACAGTACACTACACTGCAGTACACTACACTACACTGCAGCACAGTACACTACACTACAGTACACTACACTGCAGCACAGTACACTACAGTACACTACACTGCAGTACACTACACTACACTGCAGCACACTACACTACACTGCAGCACACTACACTACACTACAGTACACTACACTACAGCACAGTACACTACATTACACTACACTGCACTACAGTACACTACACTACAGTACACTACACTGCAGCACAGTACACTACACTACAGTACACTACACTGCAGTACACTACACTACAGTACACTACACTGCAGTACAGTACACTACACTACAGTACACTACAGTACACTACACTACAGTACACTACAGTAGTTTTCCGCTCCCTCTCCTCGTCATGCTCTACTTGCAAAGCCTGCAGACCTGATAATGAGGCTGAGTGCTTTCATTATTGAGCTCCGTGAGCTCCTTCCTCATGATGAAGGCTTTATGCTGAAGCCTGACAGTGTGAATGGGTGTGTGCTGACTCTGTGTGTGCGCTCATGCTGCTCTTCTGTGTGTTGGGCTCCGTTCTGGGCTGCGTGTAGAACGGAGAAGCTCAACGAGGGCGAATGGATCGAGGGAACTCACTGCCCAGCATTCTGGAGCAGAAGGTGAGGCCGACTGGTTGTGTTTGAGTGTGTCTCATTCAGAACATCACAGAAAGCTTCTCCAAAGTTTGCTTGTTTCTCCTCCTGATCCCTCGTGCCTCATACTCACCCACATCCCATAATGCTTGGAACACGTTATTTATGGAATGACGTATTCAGTAAGGCATGATGTAATGCGTGTCCGCAAACTTTGGAGGAGGTCTGATTAAAGCTGCGGTCACACCAGACATGCGAAGTGGGCCCCCATTTTGGCGCTAAAGTTAGCATGCTAACGTTAGCTAACTTGCCAACCAAAAACAGTAAAAACACAAAGTAAATATTTATATCTGATAACTGGATCCCCCTGCTGGAACACCCAGCTCAAGACCAGCTTTTGCAGGTAGTTCGTTTCAGATGGTCTAAGTTGGTGAAAAGCTGGTCATCCAGGCCAAAACATACCCTATGCCGGCAAGTTAGCTGGATAACCAGCTCTTGACCAGCTTGGTCAAGCTTGGGTCATGCTGGTTCACCAATTTGGTAATGCTGGTTAACCAGCTTGGTTATATTAGTCATGCTGGACAACCAGCTCCTGACCAGCATAGAGTTGCATTTAATGCTGGTCATGCTGGTCGACCAGCTTGGTCAATCTCGGGTCATGCTGGTTGAGCAACCCAGTCACTGCAAAACAGAGCACAGCCATTGTGGTTGGATCTCAGAGTGCTGCTGCGCTGGGCTTAGAGCTAACAACTAACACAGCTACCATAAACACTAATAACACTAAAGTGAGCAAAATTATAGCTTAGCGAATAGCATGCTAGCTATTTAACTCGGCTACCACAAACAATAACATATCCAAAAGGGACTCTTGCTAACTGATCTACAATAAAGAGTAAAATGACCGACACACTGTGTGCGGTCAGACACGGCTAACATTAGCATTTCCTCTGTTTGCATCAGTTGTGGAGGCGAGTTTCTGTGTCAGAGTTTGCCAGAGTTGACGCAAATGTGCACATTAAATTAATTAGTTCCAAAAGTGGCCAAGACGAAGTCATTAATCATGGTGAATCCCATTTAAACTAATGTCTCACAATAATTAGCTGCCAGACGCTCAGTGTGACCGCAGCTTTACTGCATCTGTTATTTAAAGTCACCATAAAAGAACCACGTTTGGTTCCCTGTTATGCCGCTTAGTGAGGGAGTGTGATGATTTCTTTCTCAGACATTTAAAGAACCTTTTAGGAACCATTTAGGTGTGTACTCAAGGTCCATTTATTCAGATCCACCATCCAGTCTTCCTATAAAACGTTTAATGCACAGTTGATATATATATAGATATATAATATAGCTATTATTAAGGTTCCACTAATTAATCTGGCTGGTTGTTTAGGTTGGTAAGGTTAATCATGCTTGCAGACCAGCTAACCCATCATACTCAAACAAAAACACACCCTATACTGGTCAGGAGCTGAACTGGTCAACCAGCCAAAACAATGTGAGCTGACCAGGCTCAGAGCAACCCAGTCACTGCAGTTGATGTAATATAGCTAGTATTAAGATTCCACTAATTAATCTGGCTGGTTGTTTAGGTTGGTAAGGTTAATCATGTAGACTGGTAAACTGGTAAACAGCAGACTGGTAAATTCCCTTCCTCAGATGAGAACCCTGTTTACGAGGTTGCTCGTTTTGAATTTAGATAAATCTGCTATTTAAGAGAATTAAGGTATTTAACATTTTCTGAACTTGGAACTGAACCAGAACTGAGCTTATTATAGAATTGAATCTTTTTTTGTGTGAGATTAAGAAATGTAACAGAACTGAAAGTCACATCAGGCATAAAGCTCAGGTTTATCTAAACCTGCTGCTACTTATACAACAGTTTTCATTTAGTCAAACCTAAAATCCTTCAGAAAGCTACACAGCCCTTAAAACAGCCTAATTCTGTGTCACTACCCTGTCTTTGCTCTCTTTTATTAGATATATCCATATGAAATGCTCATTGTGAACCACAGAGGGCGCTGTAAGCTTCCCCCCGGAGTGGACAGGACCAGACTGGAGGTAATGTTATCCTTTCTCTCAGGTCAGCGTCTATTAAGCTCACACTGCCCAGTCTAGAGCGACCACTGAAGGCGTGTATGGAGTGTTTATGTTGTTGTTTGATGTTTGATTAGGATGTAAAAAAAAGCCCAGATGCTGTTTTACAAGCATATTTACCACCCTGTTATTTTATCATATGGTTCCCATAGCAACCTGTATTCCCATTACTTACCTAGTGTAAAGGTGATGAGGTGCTCTTCAGTATCAGCAACACCATATTCTCCCGAAGTCGGGAGTGGGCGGGGTTATGTAAATTCTGGGTGGGTAAATATAACAAGACTGTGATGTAACAGTTTTGGGGTTTTGAAACTGGCCTGTTTCAGAGCTCTGTTTTGGTTCTGCTGGATGCTCCTTTGAAGGAGGAACAGCAGAGTTTGAAGTTCATGGTTTCTCACCTACATCTAGTGAATTCTCACTATTCAACCATACCAAGATAAACACAGTTTATGATTCTAGGGCCCCTCTAATGACGCATGATCATGTTTTTTTGTTGGTTTTACAATAATTGACCACTTTTAAGCCTTATCCGCAATTTAGATGAAAACGATGTCACATGAGGAGTAAAGCTATCTTTGCTGTGATGTCAGCGCTCATTAGCATTCAAACGTTTTAGGTGTTTCAACCACCTTTGGACCAAAAGAGCTTCAGTCTATGCTTTTAACAATAGATTAGAAAAGTGTCAGATCATTATTTAGGTCAAAAAGTAATGGCAAAATAAAACATTGCTTGGAAAGATTTTTCTAGATGGCCTCATTAGTCCAGCAACTGACTGTGTTTCTTTTCCACACAGAGGCATCTGTCTCCCGAGGATTTCCACACCCTATTCGGGATGCCCATCACAGAGTTTGATCGGCTGTCGCTGTGGAAACGAAACGAACTGAAGAAGAAAGTCTCACTTTTCTAACACACACATGACCTTCAACATGGACTCTCATTATTACCTACCTGGGAGACACCGTGAACCCCACTCGGACCGTTTCAGGATGATCAGACATGACCATCACCAATAATCAGCTTTTAACTCTCATGCCTCATATCAGACTGCTTGCGTACGTCTCAGTGTACAATAGGTCAAAATAGCAAACTCACTGTCCTTCTGTGGTCCATATCCGTCCGTTAGCCACTGCAAAAGAAAATTCTAGGGGTCGAGACCGGCCTTCCTGCAGAGTTCAGTCCAGTCCAGTCCTGTAGACCCACCTGTCCTGAACAATGACTGTAGAAAACATGCACAGCACAGCGTCTCGCAAAAGTCAAGCAACCACAGGTCTAGCGCCCCTGCTGGCTGGCTGTGGTATGATGTGTAGCTCCGGGGCTACACTTATGAATGAAGTGATTGACAGATAGACAGCTTTGGCTGGAGGAGACTTACATGAACTTACATGAGCTGCACTTTTACTGTTGGAGCGAACAGACTGTAAATCCAGGGGGAAATCCGCTCTGCTTCTGCATTGGAAGCTCAATGAAGACGGTCTGAGACACTGAGTCTTGGTCTGGGAGAAGGGGCGGGTCTATCAAATGAGTAGGTGATTCTGGCTCCGCCTCTGCTCTATACTGTGCAGACTCTGGTTGCAGATTTGACAACATGGTGGACAGTTTTGGCTTCATTCTGTAGAACGGTAGAGAACGGAATCATGGCGTCCATGTTTTCTACCTGTTACGTGATAATAACGTGAAGACTCGTTAACTGGGATAAAAATAAAAACGAAATTGCAAAATGAACTATGGAGACAGTTACTAACTAATTCAACTAATACTAACTAATAACATAAACTGAAAATTAAGTCAAATACACTAGTAGATTTGGGACGTGCTCCATACTGGCTTTGCTTAGTCAGGGGGTGGAGTTCTGGCCTTCTAGCTCAAGCAGAAGCCCTCAAACTCCAGCCCAAAGTTCTCTAGGTTCTCCTCCCTCTCTTACCATTTATCCTTTGACAGATAAAGTCTTGAGTTTGCAGATATCTGTCCTGACGTATCTTAAGTTTGCAGTATCAGTATCGTTTTTTTATTTACTTGTTTATGTGGATTTGGGCTGAAACTGACCTCTGCAGGAAGGTAACCCTTTACTAACAGGTCTGCTGACCACTGCTGTGGAGATTATGTACAGTACCAAGCTTGTATTTCCTCTAAAGCAGCTCAATATCAAGCTCACATCTAATACCTACATCAATATGCTACAAATAAAGTATAAGCAACCCAGTTTTACAGACACGGCGTCTAAAAGCCAGAGTATCGCCTTATTCCTTTTCTAATCGTCTGATTCTCAAAGTGCCCAGTCCGATTTGTAATACAGGTGTGTATTTAAATATACACACAACGTCTTAAATGTGACACCCTTCTGTTTGTGTTTTGATCACGGATTTGAACATAACTCCGATTGATTGTCTCTGAATCAGTTGCGCCACTGTAGGAATATATCGATTATTTATTTACTTCATAGCTTCATTTGGGTCACGGCCGTGAATTCAGACACTGTTAGTCACTAAAGGAGCCACCGATTCTGCGTAGGTCTAAGCTGTATAGCTGAAGTTTTCATGTTTTTCTTCATTCCTGACACTGCATGGATATTATCTAGCACAGTAGAAGCTACTGTAATGAAAGCAGCTCCTGAAGTCCTGAATTTCAGCTGCTTGCTTTGAGCATTTCCTCTGAGGGCTTCGTCTTTTTCACGCAGGGGAGGGAAACTGTCTGTCCTGCTGTTGCTGTGTGGAGTTTATGTACTTGGACGTATCATATGATATAATTATCATCATCATTATTATTATTATTATTATTATTATAGCAGCTTGTTCACATATTTACACCGTTCATATTCGACCCTGTTCAGATCAGATCCGGGTCTTGTTTCAGGTGTTTAGGCCAGAATCCTGAGAGCTGCATTCACTAAGAGAGGTCCGGTCGAGGTTGTTAAGTAGGGGAGGGGGGAAATATCAGTACTGGATGGTATCGCGATATTTTCTATAGAAACAAGTAGTATTGAAATATTGAGGCCGGTTAAAGTAATAGTTTGGTACAAAATTTTTTTTTAAAAATTAAATAATTAAATAAATAATAATAATAATAATAATAATTATTGATCTCTGACCCCAGATCAGTCAATCAGCTAAAGATATGTTTGGTATTCCAGGTGTGCTTCAGGTGTGTTTACATCGGGAGATGCTGGGCTAACATTGCTAAGAAACCCTGGATTTAGGCTGTCACCTTCTATTTTCAATTTGAAGGATATTTTCATGTCAGTTTTACAAAATTGTAGCTTATTGTATGTGGCTCAAGTATCGCGATAATATGATACTACGATGATATCAGGTCACCGCTAATGTCTCCCATCCCGACTGTAAGACAGAGCTGACTTAAGCTCCTGCTGTGTGAAAAGCTCTCAGGATGGCGTGTCTAATCTGACCTGTTCGCTTTTTTTTTGTTTGTTTTTTTTTGCCACTTTTACACTCGTTACTGCCTCTGTTACAGACTCACACACACACACACTCACTCACTCACACACACACACACACACAGAGTGAGTGGCCTCAGTAAAATCATGCTCTACACACACTTCCACAGGGAATCACGATTGTGTGCACAGCTTCACGCCTGTCCCATGGATGCGTTTCTGTTTAATAGCGTCGTGTTCTTGAACTAATAAAGCCATTGTGTCGGTTCTCATGTTTACGTCACTGGAATGTTGGACTTATTTCATTTATTTGCGTAAATCTAACCATTTATTATCAGATACAAATAAATATATTCATAGTTCTCCCCTCATCTCCTCTGCGTTCTTTCCGAAAGAAGGGGGAAGTAGGGAAGGAGTCCGAGGACAGGAGTGGTAGTGAAAGTGTCTCGACGCAGCCTGGGATTATGATGGGCTGGGATTGTGATAGGCTGGGATTGTGGTGGTCTGGGATTATGATGGGCTGGGATTGTAGTGGGTTGGGATTGTGGTGGTCTGGGATTGTAGTGGGTTGGGATTGTGGTGGACTGGGATTGTGGTGGTCTGAGATGGGCTGGGATTGTGATAGGCTGGGATTATGATGGGCTGGGATTGTGGTGGGTTGGGATTGTGGTGGTCTGGGATTGTAGTGGGCTGGGATTGTGATAGGCTGGGATTGTGGTGGTCTGAGATGGGCTGGGACTGTGGTGGGCTGGGATTGTGGTGGACTGGGATTGTAGTGGGCTGGGATTGTGATAGGCTGGGATTGTGGTGGTCTGAGATGGGCTGGGACTGTGGTGGGCTGGGATTGTGGTGGACTGGGATTGTAGTGGGCTGGGATTGTGATAGGCTGGGATTGTGGTGGTCTGAGATGGGCTGGGACTGTGGTGGGCTGGGATTGTGGTGGACTGGGATTGTAGTGGGCTGGGATTGTGATAGGCTGGGATTGTGGTGGGATTATCTTGAGATAATTTTATCCAATTTCATCATCAAAGATCTTTCATTTTAGAAATTAAATTTTATATATTTTTATCCACAGGTAGGAATTTTTATTTACCCATTATAAACCCATGTTTTCTTTTCCACTCAAATCCTTTCAGGGGCTCCGCAGCACTCCTCTAGGTGACGCAAATCTAAAACTTTGGCCCGCCTTGGAACTGCTGAGCTGAATCTGAAAAAAGCACAGAATGTTCAAAGCAGTATAACAATCCCACAATGCACTGCAATAAGTGATGTACAAATGATGCAGCCTAGTGGACACAGAATACCCATAATCAAAGACCGGCATGCAGCTTCTCTGAGGAAAACAGACACTGCAGTGAGCTCTCGCACTAACGAGGTGTCCGGCATTCCTCACTACCCTATCATAGTGCTCTAAATAGTGAGCTGGATTTGTGCATGTAGGGAATAGTGAGTAGGGCACAGTTTGGGACACAGCTCTGGATTTTGGGCACAAAAAAAAGTGCTGCCATCTAGTGTTGGATGCAATGAATCACATCTCCATCTCTGTCATCAAATACAGCCGGTGTATAAACATTAATTAAATTACATTTAAGTTTATTTTCACATTTATACTTAATTTTCTTTCTACTTCCTTCCAGGCCACGGCGGCAGAAGCAGCTCACGAATGATATAAAGGCAGGAAAGCACAGCAATGAAATGTAGTCCTTATTTATGCTTGGTCTTTTGTGTGATGGTCCATCAGCTTGGGACTCTTGGGTGTTCTGAGCATGTTTGAGCTGTCCCTGCTCTAACAGCTAATCCAGAGAACCCCCCCACCAAAACGTTGAAAACCCGGTGCAGTTCCACCTCTGCCCACTAGAGGTCACTGCACACTCACAGATTAACACAGAGCGCACAGTCAACATCTCTGTGCTGCAGAAACTGAGCGCACTGGGAGGGGTTTGATTGCATTCAGCCCTTCAATCACTCACTTATTCACTGGCCTGACTCACATACTCTCTCACATACTAACACATTCAAAAAATATGGACCCTTCAATAACATGTTAATAACAACTGTCCTTGTGTTTATACACACTGATGCATGGACACATACACTCATACACTCATACAAGGACAAAAGTATTGGGACACCTGTCCGGCGAAGGCTTATTATGAGATTTTGGAGGGCAAAGCTGTCTGGAAGAGTGTTGGAGGATGATCACCACCCTACCCCACACTACTGCTCCACAGTTACAGTTACTCCTCAATGCTGGGGGGCTTTAAACCCCTCTAGCCCACGCACCTTTGCCAATAGGTTCATGTTTATTGATCTGCTGCAGAGAGTCCTATTCTATTGGCAGTACTTCTTCTCTACAGGGACTAGACAAGCTGTGAACAAGCATATGCATTATAATAGGACCCACCCACGCATCACTCCCATTCTGCACCCTCTACACAGGGCTCTCACTCCGCGCACTACATTCCCCACAACCCCCCGCGGCCCACCCTCCTCGCCATGTTGTAGGAAATGCTGCTGTGGATTAGAGTTTAATCCGAGCGCAGCGGCGGCGGAGAGAGACGGAGAGAAAACGCTCCCCACGACACTCACATGCACTAGAGTCAGCCGCGGACCTCTCGGACCTCCCGGACAGTCTGGACTGCAGCGGTACGCAGGGAGGCGGTTCTGCAGCAGCTCCGGCTGGGTCGTTGTTCCGGCGCGTTTCCTGCTCCGTGTGCTTCATCCTCCCTCCGCAGAGAGCGCAGCTGCAGCCCGGGGGTCGCTCCGCCAACACTGCGCACACAGACGGGTCCAAATAAACCTCCACACACCGCAGCGGGCTCCCCCTTTCCCCTCACCCCTTACCCCCCCATTCTGCGCGCATCGCCGTTCCGTGGCTCAGCCCGCAGTCGGTCTGCTTCTCACGGAGCCGAGCCGAGCCGAGCCGTAGCTAGCTAGCACTAGCTAACTCCATTAGCTAGGTGGTTAGCTATCGCTACGCTCTTTTTTTCGTCAGAGAAGAAAATAAAGACGCTGAATTATCGAGGATGTCGACAAAAGACCAGAACAAGCAGTCCACCATCGAGAGGCCGGTTAAAGGTAACGGTTCGAAAATCTCTCGTCTCGGGTTTGGGGTTAAGCAGCGGTGGCGAATTCAGCTTAATATAATAACTAGAATCCAGGTCCAGAAGGTTAGCTAAGAATCCGCTCCAGGGTTTAGTTCCAGCTGCCGGGGCAGCGCTGCTGCAGCTCGGTCACAGCGGCGCCACCGAGTCCGTTGGAGGAAAAACCCGGAGCGGATTGTTGCGGCCTGGCCCTGGATTCGCCACCTCTGTCAGCAGGGCTGGCTGCCTGTCCAGTTCCCTGCTTGTTGCTTTGGCCTGTCAGCTCCGACTGACCGTCCTGCTGAACTTCGGTGTTTGGAAATGCGAGATCTACACTGCGTGGCCAGATGTTTGTGGACAGCCCTTCTGATAAATGGATTTAGCCTTTTTAATAACTAAGCACCCATTGCTGACACGCTTGTCTAGACCCTGTAGAGGAGAAGTAGCTACTGCCAGTATAGCAGATCATCATCATCATCATGACCCCATCGGCTCCATGCTGCCTGATAATAATAATGCCAGGCGTGGGCTAGAGGGGTGTAATAAAGCCCCCCAGCTGCATTGAGGAGCTGTGCTCTCTGGAATGATGGTGGAGGAGCTCCATCCAGGACTTTTGGGATAAGTTGGGTGGTGATCATCATCATCCAAAATCTTCACCGTATTAGTTTAAACGTTCTGGGTTGTAATCAATCAAATTCTCACAACAGTGCTCCCCAAAATCTAGTGGAAATCCTTACCTTGACAGTAGAGATGGATACACCTACAAACTGTCCCAGTACTTTTGTCCTATGATTATATGAACTGTTAAATGTGCGGGTTTTATTATTTTATATTCCTAATTATTTTACTTTGATCGTGTTTGGTTAGCCAGATTGCTAGAAGGCTAGACCTTAGCTGGCTAGCTAGTTAGCTAGCTAACGTTTTCCCTGTCAGATTACAGCTACTCATTAGCCTCATTAGCTGTTCTCTCAGTTAAACGCTTAAACAGCAATTATTTATGTATTTGCTGTGATATAAAATGTAAAATCAGGCAAAATACTTTAGATTTTTCTTTATTTTAATTCATTTATTCCTTTTTTTGGCCAGATTGAGATATATATAATGTTAGCTAGCTAGCTAGCTAGTTTCCCTGTCAGTGTGTGGTTACTAAACCGCCATATAATCTAATCCAATTAGTCACTTTCTCAATTAAACACTTTAAAACTTCATTATTTCTGCATTTACTTCATATAAACTGCAAAAAGCAGCAAATTCGTGTAAGTTTAGCTGTTGGGGAGTCGTTGGTCCTCGTCCGTCAATAACGGTCACTAACGGTTTTCTGCGCATTTTTTAAAAACCGCATTTTTAAATTTAAATCTCCTTTCAAACGAATTCCCGCCAAAAGAGACATTCGAAGCGCGCCCAGTCAATGTGTAATGTTTTATTGATCGCTTATTGATTACCTGTGTGTCTGAAAACCAGGTCTAATCGGGTCAGCATCGTGAGAAGGCACCGGCCTCCGTTCTCACACCTTCCAGCTCTCTACAGTCTGTTCAGTTCCCCATTTCTGAGGCTCGTCTGAAGGGAGGATCTGCTGTAGTTCTCTTCTAGGAGGCCAGTTGTGGATCTCTGAGTGCTGTGCTTGTGGGTCTATTGCGGCTCCATTGCTGCTGAAATAGTAGCTGTGGTCAGATGATGGACCTGGAGCACCCATAACTCATCGTGTTGTATTGGTGCTCAGCTTCTCTGAGGAAGACTGATGTTCAGATTGTTTATGTGATGCCATCTGCTGTCGCCCAGCTGTGAGCTCACACGCATTACGAGGTGTCCAGACTCGTTCACTAGCTTGTTGTTGAGTTCGCTTCCCTGTAACGGTGCTCTACTTAGTGATCTGGCCTTTTGCATGTAGGGGATTGTAAATAGGGCACAGTTTTGGACACGGCTACTGAGCATCTCCGCCTCGGTTACGTAGAGGTGGTGGTGACCTTCCGGAGGGTGATGCGTCGATTTTTGATTATTTACTCCACAACTTACGAGGTAGAAAAGTCTCTAACCAGCAACTCTTAACCCTGCCTCCTCTTTGCTAAGCCTTGCTTTAGCATGCATGCAATCCACACCTTCCAACCCACTGACAGTGAGGGTGGAGACGCTCTTTAATTGATTATATATGCATGGTATATGCAAATGTGTTATTTTTTTAATGACATCACAACAATGGCAATTTCATGGTTCTAGATTACTTGTGTGGTTTTCCATTAAGAGGGCCTTTCCAAATACATCCTGGGTGATTGGGTCATAAGTGGACAGTACTAACCGGTGTAGTACAGGTCTCAGAGGGGTTCAGTGCGTCCAAATCTGGTCAGTCAAACCACCTTCACAGGTGTTCAGGGATGCTGCTGACCACATTGCACTAGGGGTAGATGATGTGGTGATATTATGTAGACAGTTAGGCAGATGATATGCTCTTGAGGTTTGATAAGTTGGAGCAGGTCAGTGCATCAGCAGCCCACATTTAAGGGTGGTCTCAGGAGGGATGACGGCAGGGGTTTGTGTTATGGGTCGTCTCAGACGCAGGGCTACAGCCGAGTACACAGGACCCACAATGCTGGATCATAGAAAGTAAAACCTACTTGAGGAATTCCCCGATTTTGTTTAGGCCAGCTTTAAACTCTCAATTCACGAACCTTGACATTTAGGCCAATAGAAAAGTGAGCTGTTTTGGCTCTCTACTGAAAATACAGTGCATCGATGCAGGAAGTCTGGCCTGATATCTGGGCTTGTTTATGTTCATATCATTTGTAAAGTGTATGAATTGGAGAGATTTACATGAATGGCCTTTATTAGTAGAGAGCTCAGAATGCAGTCGTTTGAATAAAGTGCAGCATCATGTACATAAAAAAATGGAAAAACCATGAAAACCTTTGAAACTATTTAAACATCTGGATGTTTGATCTTCATGTGATCAACACTGAGAGACGGAGGTAATCTAACTAAACTCACACACCTGAAGAAACGTCTTTAATCATCATTTATAAAATAGAATTAATAGAAATGTAAAAGTTTGAACCCCCTCCATCACATTTATTACTTCAGGTGTGTAGAATTACAATCAGGAGCAGAACATCAGCTGCAGATGATCAGAACATGGTTGGAGAGGGTTCTGGAGGAGTCTGTCTGATGAAACCAGCGTTTGTATTAATATCTGGGTGATAATACAGCGCAGCAATACGACTCAAACATTTCCTGAATCTGCAGAGCCAGCTCTTTCTATTGCACCTCATGCCAGATCATACGTGACTCACATCCAGAGTTACGAGGCTGTGAAGACGAGTCGGCATACTCGCCTCTGCCTCTCGCTGTGTCTAACTGGTGTGTTTGTGTCCATCATTTGCCACTCATCTGTAGTCGTGCGTCCGTCTACGGGTTTGTGTGAAACTGACGAAAAGACACGTAGAAACTCGTTTTCTGCTTCTCACTGTTTTTATAAACGTCATACGTTCCACTGCACTAGAACAGTCCGTCCACTTGAGGAAAGGGATGTTTTCTCAGGAAATATGAAGAAATGCTAAAATCTGAGTTTTTCAGGTTTAGGCTCAAAACATCTCTCTAGGTCTCATGGGATCGCATTACAGTGAGGGCTGAGATTGTTCTAACGTCTACACAAGTGCCTTCAAAGGTGAATTTAAGAAGATATGGAAAAATATCTAATATGAGAAAATGCCCTTACAGACTCCAGAGGGTAAAACCTCAGACATTTAGTCTGGTCTGCTTTTGATTGATGGTTGAAGTGAGGGGTGAAGAAGATGATCACCATGGCCAGATCCAAAGAGCTCTCTGAGGCCTTCAGAAAGAAGGATGGAGATGTTGTAGAGGAGTCTGGGAAGGGGTTTGAAAGTTAGAAATCAGCTGTTCCACTGTCTGGAATGGCTTACATTGCTTATGTGACTATATCTGCTTCACATATCGCACACATCTAATCATCTGTGTATTGCTGATAATGATGTGATTGATCGGATCATGCAGGAGTCGGTTAAGTAGCGGTTTCTTGACCTATACTTTCCCTCCAGAACCACATTGCATTTACAGACTTATTAAAATCACTACTTTCTCTCTATATATTTATGTGTATATATATATACACACACAACTTGTAGCAGCAGCTCTGCACTGCTTACCTATCCCTTAATGGACATGTAATTTGGGCTTCACTGGTCTGACATTGTCATTGTGTGGCTGATTTTAGCCTCCGAAGGAATCTGACCCAGCTTGAATCCCTCTGAGCTGACTGAAGCTGTCCGCACAGTCCCTCTTAACTTTCTTCTGCCCCTGTCTGTCAAGCCTGAAGGGAGTGACATCCAGCTGCAGCTCTGCAGACCAAGCCATCAGTCAGGACTCTTGGTTCTGTGCATAATCTGAAAGTGTGTGGGGTCCGTCACGTTTTCACCATCGGTTAGGATTTTCTAATCCTACAGTTCCCCAGGTTCTTCTCTGGAAGGAGACATCGTGAAGAGCAGGAATGTTTGATTCTGTGATTTCTATTAGAAACAGTGAGCCAAATGAGCCTGTGACCAGGTGTAAACCAGTTTCTCAAAACAGTCTTAAAATCATGAGGATAAGCCTGTCGATATTTTCCTAAGTTAAGTTTTATTTATTTATTTATGTTAATTAAAGCTCTTCATATAAGATGAGCATCTAAAAATAAGCCATGATGAACTACTGAAACGTCCTCCTACCCCACAGGACGAGTTTGTGTGCGCTGTGGGTGGATCAGATTCCTTATTTTGTCTTTTATTGCGTTTTCTGTCGACACCGATCTGAAGAACACGTCCATCCATGCTCATCTGCAGTTTCCATCGTCCCTCTATGTAGGACGACAAACCAGGCAGTCTGTCAGACTGGACTGGTCTTATGTTATTAGAAATTGGATCAGAATCGTATTGAAAATGTGTGTTTTTACACTCCTACCAAGTTAAGTAGTTCTCTTTAACAGCCAGGGCCGTCTCCTGCCCAAGCCAAAGCTTTGCCCAGGCTGGCGCTCTTCTTCAGCGCCGACCCGCCTTGCCCTGTAGACGTGGGCGAAGGATTCGTTTCCTGTCAGTTCACGTCCAGGGATTTCCCTGTGTCAGAGGGGATGTGTGTGTGTGAGTAGTGCTCTAAGTGGATCATTAGGTCTTTGGATTTGTGAGTGTTAAAGTGCTCCAGGGAACGTGTTGAGCTCGGTTGATTAAAACGGGCCTGTCCTCTGGGTCAGGCTGGGCGTGTTTCTCTTTGTCTCTAATGAACTGCAGTCGGTCTGGTAGGGCTGGGTCACGTCTGGAAGGGACCACTGCCACTGTCTGTCTGACATTTGTTAAGTGTGTGTGTGTTTTAAATATATACACTACTCTATCAGAATCATGTTCATATCTGCAGATATTAATTGAAATAATATTTAAGCTATGGACAAAAGTATTGGGACACCTGCTCATTCACTGTTTCTTCTGTAATCAAGGCTATTAAAGATTTTCTCCTGCTTTTGTTGGAATAGCTGTCTCTACTGTCCAGAAAAGACTTTCTACTAGATTTTGGAGGAGCATTGCGGTGAGGATTTGATTGCATTCAGCAAAAGGTGCGTTATATTTAGGTCAGGATGATGAATGATGCTCACCACCCCATTTCATCATCCCCAAGTCTTCCCAAAAGTACTGGATTGAGCTCCACCATCATCACTGCTCAGTGCTGGGGGGCTTTATACCCCTCTACTAGCCCACGCCTGGCATTAGGCAGCGTGGTGCCAATAGGGTCATGATGCTGGCGATTGAAACTGAAACTTCATTTGGAAACTTCACACCAGTCATCCACAACTTCCAGATTGGTGATTCCTTAGTAGGTTTGCGGCGGTTCTTGGTATACAGTGGTATGAAAATTTATGGTTATCATATCAATTGGGGGGAGATTTCGTACTATTTTCAGAGTTTTGAAAAACAAACAATAAATGGGTTTAATAGAGAAAATAATCAGTAGATTAATCCATAATGAAAAGATGTATCAGCTCACGTGCAGCTTTATTTATTTACAAAAAAGAAAAAAGTTTACATGTACTTTAATCTTTTAATTGTTTTACCAAAATCCTGCTTTCATTGTTTTAATGGCCAGTGTTTAATTATAATTTAATTATAAGAAGAACAACAAAAGGTAGAATTGTGAAATACTGTATGTTGTGATATTTTCTGAGACTGTAAAAATCACATCATTGCAACCCGGCTCCTTAGGAAGAGTCCTTTGACAATTACTGAAAATATGAATTGCCTTCATTGAGCTCGTTGGGGTTTCGTTAGTCTGTAGTAGCTCTGTTTGTGGGCCAGTGAGCCGGCTTACGTGACTGACTGACTGACTGATGTCTGGTGACTACAGTAGTCCATCAGAAGTAGAAACCTTCAGGACACTGCCTCTGATTACTTTGGTAGAAGGGTGGCGTTTGTGTTTTTTGGTGCTTTGACACTGATTCTCTCCAACATGAAGGAGAAGGTTGGCCTGTTCTTAATTTTGGAGATTGAGGAGATTGAGTCATGTGGCTGCACTGAAGCCAGGAGATTGTGGGAGGTGTACTGGTGGTGTATTGATGATACTGTAGCCCTGAAAATGAAATTAAACAGGCAGTACATTATTTTTATTGTTTAGCGTGATTCCACTTCGTTATGGCTGGAGATGTTGTCTGGAGTTCTTAAATAGCTTGCGTTCCGAGGGTTAAATGTCACATAATAAACGAAGTCGGTGGCTTTTGAGGCAGTATTTTCAGTTATGTTGGGGACTTGCTCTGTGTCTTTACCGCGAACCTGAGAACAAAACAAGAAAAGGGGAATAAAGCGGGGTGTTATTTCTCTTGTTGGCCGTGTGAATGATTCTGGAGCTGGACTGTGATTGAAGTGGTGAGTGGGAGTCGAGTTCGCTGCCAGACAGCGTGTTGACGAGCGCTCGGCTGAAGCCCAGAGCGCGTGGACGGACGGCGTTTCTCTCAGCCCACACTGTTAAGTGCTGTCGAATGTTTTGATTAGGCTCACTGCCAGACTGCTTGGACTTTTTCTCGCTCGGGCACAAGACGGTGCCATGGTGACGTGCCGTCATGTGTCTAAGTTGAAGTTTAGGGCGTGAACGCTGTCTGCAGTGCAGGCTTAACGAGACTTCAGAGGAGTGGGTTAGCCCCTGTCTGAAGTTTTCTGAGCAAAGAGAATCTTAAACGCTCCATAAATGTCTTCTGCTCCGCCCACAGATAGCTGCTGCTGAGCGGTTGGGCAAGCTTTCCAGAAGACTTGCATGTTATTAATATTCACCCTAATGAGAGACTGTAGCCCCGCCTCCTCAGTGTATATCACAATACCTACATTTAGAGCGTTATTAATATTCCCCCTAATGAGAGACTGTAGCTCCGCCTCCTCAGTGTATATCACAATACCTACATTTAGAGTTATTAATATTCACCCTAATGAGGGACTGTAGCTCCGCCTCCTCAGTGTATATCACAATACCTACATTTAGAGCGTTATTAATATTCACCCTAATGAGAGACTGTAGCTCCGCCTCCTCAGTGTATATCACAATACCTACATTTAGAGCGTTATTAATATTATTCACCCTAATGAGAGACTGTAGCTCCTCCTCCTCAGTGTATATCACATTACCTACATTTAGAGTTATTAATATTCACCCTAATGAGGGACTGTAGCTCCGCCTCCTCAGTGTATATCACAATGCCTACATTTAGAGCGTTATTAATATTCACCCTAATGAGAGACTGTAGCTCCTCCTCCTCAGTGTATATCACAATACCTACATTTAGAGTTATTAATATTCACCCTAATGAGGGACTGTAGCTCCGCCTCCTCAGTGTATATCACAATGCCTACATTTAGAGCGTTATTAATATTCACCCTAATGAGAGACTGTAGCTCCTCCTCCTCAGTGTATATCACAATACCTACATTTAGAGCGTTATTAATATTATTCACCCTAATGAGAGACTGTAGCTCCGCCTCCTCAGTGTATATCACAATACTTACATTTAGAGTTATTAATATTCACCCTAATGAGAGACTGTAGCTCCTCCTCCTCAGTGTATATCACAATACCTACATTTAGAGCGTTATTAATATTCACCCTAATGA
Source organism: Salminus brasiliensis (assembly GCF_030463535.1). Classification (NCBI taxonomy): domain Eukaryota; kingdom Metazoa; phylum Chordata; class Actinopteri; order Characiformes; family Bryconidae; genus Salminus; species Salminus brasiliensis. The sequence goes on from NC_132893.1 coordinate 35,754,070, forward strand.
GAGACTGTAGCTCCGCCTCCTCAGTGTATATCACAATACCTACATTTAGAGCGTTATTAATATTCACCCTAATGAGAGACTGTAGCTCCTCCTCCTCAGTGTATATCACAATACCTACATTTAGAGCGTTATTAATATTATTCACCCTAATGAGAGACTGTAGCTCCTCCTCCTCAGTGTAGATCATTAACATACACCCTATTTTACAGTCTGTGTAGGGTTCAGTTATGTACAACTTGTCCAGCTTAGCTAATATCTAAGAGAACACACTTGTGGGTGCTGCATGAATAGAATAATTGGTAGAGAATCATTATCATAAAAGTAATTATATGCCATAATTGGTATTTTATTTATGCATTAATGATAGTAAGAATAGTTCATTGTCCAGCACTATGACTAATTTTTTATTGCTTTGGAAAATCTTTTTAATAAAAGTTCAACGTAATCCAAGTCTAGTAAACTGACAACAAAGACACATTCATCCTCATGTTGATGGTTTCCCGAATGCCACTTGATTAAATGTCATAGTGAAGAGCATCAGACTGTAAGACCATGCAAAAGGGCAGCAGTTATAAAAAGCAGCGCTGCAGTGAATTACGGCCATTGAACTTAAAATAAGGTTCTGTGATCACTTCTCTATTAAAACCAAGTGTCCTCAGTGCTGAACGTCACTCACTGTAGACCAGCTTCGTTCCCTTTCCTTCTCAGACACTCGCTAAGCTTCATCTTAGTCTTCATCAGAAGGCACAAGAGGGTTCACTGGCGAGTTTGGATAGTAATTAAAATGGCTCTACGGCTGCAGTCGAAATTATTCAACCCAACTTTACAGTAAGGTTTATTAGCCAAATTTCCAGGCGGTCAGCTGTTTGCGATTAAACCAATCAAATCTCAAATCTCAGCGTGACTAACAGCAGCGTTCCTGAGGAATCTCATCCCCTTTCCTCATGGGCAGTGGCCTCCAGTTAGAGCTGGGCGATATGACGATATTTTATGGTATCGTGATGCTTTTCTAAGCATATTGAGGATACAGTTAGTGCTTCATAAACACTAATCATCTGCTGGTTCCGTTACTAACAGTGTAATTATTAGGGATGCACCGATCCGGCTTTTTCACTTCTGATACATAAACTTTACATATCAGTCGGTACCCGATACCAGTCTGATACCATTGCTGAATTACTAAACCATACACCGAGAGACTTACGGCATGAGGATTGACTTAAACGTTAATTTATATACAAATTAACACACAAATTCATAAATTGCCATTTGTCATTTATTTATTTGCACCTTTAGTGCGGTCTCACCAACAAATTAAAGTGAAAGGGTTAGTTTCATGGATCTGCCTAATTATTTGATACCTGAATCAGCTAATTTTGTTAATATCGGGGCAGATATCCGATCCTAATATTTGATCGGAGCATCTCTAGTAATTAGACTGGTTTAATTAGATGAAGAGCAGCAGATGTTGAGTATAAAGGAGAGGATCTGAATAGTAGTTTCTAAGAATCTACTGTTGCTACTGATGAATTTAGTTTGTGATTAATGTATTATGATAAATATTATGTATCGTGAAGGAAATCTTTAAATATTGTGATGGTGTTTTTACCATATTGCCCAGCTCTACCTCCAGTTCACTAATACTCCTGGGTTTGCTGCTGGAAGCGCCTTCTTCACTTCCCACCAAAGATTCTCTTTCGTTTTCAAGTCAGGCGACTGTGACGGCCATTCCAGAATCTTCCAGGACTTCTTCTGAAAGCAAGCCTCAGTGGACCTAAGGCATGCTTGGGATCATTGTCCTGTTGCAAGGTCCAGTGACTACCAAGCATCAGCTTCCTCGCAGAAGGCATGATGTTTCTCTTAAGGTTTCCTGATACTTGATGGGCTTCAGCTTGCTCTCCATACGCTGCGGGTTTCCAGAGCCAGTTGTCAGTTTAAAAAAAAATCCTTTCTTTACCAGAACTGTTGGTCACATGACACTCAGATGACATGTTCGGAAATGAAATAACCAATGAAACTAAAAAGATGCATCGAAACCACAAAAACAAGAAAATTAAGCTGATTTGCGCTGGAGGTTGAATCATTTCAGTTGCAACTGTATGTGTTGTAGTCATGGTGACCGACACCTGGTTACATTCGCCACTGCTGTAAAGAAATCAGAGATGGTAGGTTTCTCTACAGCGAAGCTCAGTTTCACACCAAACCTCGACTCTGACTGCTTGTTTACATTTCAGATATTTAGAAGTTTTGAAACATCACTGGAATCTGATATCTATCAGTTTCTGATATTGATCAGTCAACACCAGCCGTGTACGTTTGTGTAGCGCTGATGGGGAATTGCTCAGATTATATTTGTTAGTAAAATCTCTCCACCTTCCTGCGGATGGCTCTTCATGTTTGCATGCAAATCTTAAAAAATTGGAGCGCTCTCGTTTTCTGTGCTCTTGGCCCGAGGCAGTGTGAGCGCAGTGTTTCTGCTGCAGTTGAAAGAGGCAAATGAGCAGGTGTCCTGCGTTTATTCTCTCAGCCGTGAACGAGGCAGCGTCTTCCTCCTGCTCGCAACACTGACATGGGTTTGGGCTTTGATTGCTCACAGAGATCGAAATCCTCACCGTACCGATTCTGCTACTGTTAGAATTGATTGGAGCAGACTTTCCCCCCCAACCAGCTTAAAGGATCATTGTGCCTGATAAGCACATTTTGGCATTTGTCTGGATTATCCGTCACTCATACAATGAGAGGTTCTGAAACGCAGCGTGTTTACTGAGGTAGAAAAGCTTGTTTTTGTGGTTTCGATGTGTCACTTGGTAGAAAAACGACGTTTCGTTGGTTTTTATTTCACAACCAGCAGGAACTCTTTATCTTTATCTTGAAAAGTAATCACAAATTAGAAAAAAACACATTTTATTTAAAGACATAGTTCTGGTGGAAAATGGGGAAAATGTCATTTTGGATAAAAAAAAAAAATTAGTCTTTAAAATCAGGATGTAGACTTATTTGTATGGTGTTAATCAAATAGTCTTATATAATACTATAATAATAATAATAATAACAATAATAAAATTATTACTAGTCCTGCAACTGCAGATATTTTCCTCTGACTGTTGGGGCTAGTTTTCCTGTTTAAATAGTGAAGGCAGTATATCTGGTTTATGTGACCTGGTGAAGGACTTCAGAATTTAGCCAGATGTAATTGGTACACCGTTAAAGTTCTGTGATGGATTAGATGCCTCTGTACCAACATCTCCAATTCCTAGGTTCTGTGCAGTGCTGGGCGGCAGGGCGGTTCGTTGGGTATATCGTTTAGGGTAATTCAAGTAATTAGGGTGTTTTCACAATAGAGCCTTTTCCCGACATCTGGACAAGTGTGATGGCTATTTTGCAGCCCAGGAGCGAGAAGTCCAGAACACCAATTCCTGGTCCTCCCGAAGTCTGAAGCATCCGGTTGAAGCGAACCCCAGAACACAGTGTGGTCCACAGACTGCAGGTGTTGTGGAGTTGTGTGATTGGTTAGTTGTTTCCTGTGACTCCTTCAGCTTAAAAAGCTTCTCCTGAGAAAACAGCCCCTTTTTGGCAGGTGTTCCAGAAAGCGATGTTCTTCGCCGCTCAAGTGTTTGTACCCGAGGATGAACCTGGATCCTATCAATTTAGCAAAAACTCATGCAGGAAAGTGATGTTTTAAAATTGTGCAATTGATCCACGGTTCGAATGGAGTTCTTCTGTGAAAGTAAACCAATGATTATGAGCTCGAGGCTGGAATCGGTCCTGGGTGTGTGTGTGTGTGTGTCGCTGCTGTCCAATGAAAAGAGCTAGTCTAGAATAAAGCCTAGAATACTGGCGGTGTGAGAATCGGGTTCTGTGAATTGATTGGTCCTTTGTATCAGACTAATTATCCAATACCAGAGCCAGCTAATTTTCGTAGTATCGGAAACAATATCCAATCATAGTATCGGATCCAGGCATGGTTTGAGCTTGTAGATTTTGTGTTATGTGGTGTTTGCTGCAAGATGTTGCGTGTAACTATGGTATTAAATGGTGCTGAATCACTGGCAACACCCGACCTTGAGCGACTTGCCGCCTTAATGCACTTTAATTACTACATTAGTACATTAAATGATTGCGTTTGGTCGTTTTAGGCTGTATCAGGGGTTGAAGAATGGCTCACTGTTTGTTCTATAATCTGATCAGATGCTCACCTGCATCAAAACAGAAGCTTCGCTTCCACAGGTCATATAAGGTCTGCAGTGCTCGGCTCTCTTTACACCTCTTAACCCTGTGGTGTTCATCAGTACCACCATGCCAGAGTTCGTCTGGAAGTTGCCCGAAATCTACCTGTTCAGGGTTCGAATGGCAGTGTTCCCTCTTGTTCTAATGGTCCATGCCAGCAGAGCAGTCGCACCGGGGTTCGTTTAATCGGATCAGACCTTGGGAGTCTGAACGCCCTGTCAGAGATGCTGGTTTGTCGCAGCAGTCTTGTGCCTGTGCCTGCAGTGCTGAAAGCTGTGGCGTCCAGCCAGTCCAGCGTTTCTCTGCAGACTTCGGTGTGGCGTGACACCCTGTGACCCATTCAGGAGGACAGACTGCACGGTGGATCCCACGAGGAAACTCCTGCAGCTCTGCGCTGCTCTGAACACTGCAGAGATCCCAAACTGGAAATATCTGCAGCGCTTGAGGAAGCAGCCGCAGTGAAAGCCGAGGCCCTCTGAAATGCTCTGCTCTGTAGGGTCATGATTGTCTCTTGCAGATCGTTATAAAGAGTTTATGTACTGGTAACCAAAGTCAGAATTACAGGTTTGCTGTTATTCCAGGTGGAAGTTCTGTTGTGTTTGATGGCGTAGCTGCTTATGTGGCCATGCATGAGGGAGAATAGGCTTTCTGGTTTCTTCTAATGCAGCAGATTATGAACCTACTAGATAGTATCTGGTCTTCTTTCAAAATGTGATCCACATATGATCCACACGCTCATTCTGACAGACTGTAATACACTACAGGAAGCGTAAGGGGGCGCTCTATAATGCTCTATAATGTTCATATGATCCACACGCTCATTCTGACAGACTGTAATACACTACAGGAAGCGTAGGGGGCGCTCTATAATGCTCTATAATGTTCATATGATCCACACGCTCATTCTGACAGACTGTAATACACTACAGGAAGCGTAGGGGGCGCTCTATAATGCTCTATAATGTTCATATGATCCACACGCTCATTCTGACAGACTGTAATACACTACAGGAAGCGTAGGGGGCGCTCTATAATGCTCTATAATGTTCATATGATCCACACGCTCATTCTGACAGACTGTAATACACTACAGGAAGCGTAGGGGGCGCTCTATAATGCTCTATAATGTTCATATGATCCACACGCTCATTCTGACAGACTGTAATACACTACAGGAAGCGTAGGGGGCGCTCTATAATGTTCATATGATCCACACGCTCATTCTGACAGACTGTAATACACTACAGGAAGCGTAGGGGGCGTGATGGGTTGATTATGAACTTAATCAGTGAATATAGTATAAGATGTGTGATTGTTGTTGTTCACAGGTGATTAAATCATATTAAATGAAGCATAAGAACATTCTGAGGTGCAGCTAAACTGAAGAGAACACTCAGTCCTCATGTCTCGCCGTCTTTCAGTCTCTCTTTTCTTGTTGTTTTATGGTGTAAATGGTGTGATTATGCTTCCCTACTTGCTTCCTGCATTGTGGTGATTTTCATTGTTTCATAGCTCTAAAACTTTTCAAATGTGCCGTTACTCAACCAGTACCTGCTGTTCTTTTTAAAGAGTATCAGGATTTATAGCCGTCTAGTGAGTATTTAAGTCAGAGCTGGGGTCGGTATCGGTACTCTGTATCAGCAGATACTTGAAAAATCTTGTATTGGTATCGGTGCATCCCTAGTGTTTGGTATTCTGCACCATTGGTGTTAAGCAAGAAATACCGCTGGAGCTGGTGACTGCCTTACACCTCCCCAAATGGACAGAGGCTGGGTTTTTGTGAAAGCTGAAGAATTTTCATAAGTTACTGAAGGTGCCTGTTCTGACAAGTCACCACCCCAAAATCTGGTAATTTCTGCACTCTGCCTGATTTTACCATGAAGTTAGCGGCGCGAGTCAGCAGGGCAGTAAGTCCTGCCTCGTCATGTCTCTGCACTTGTGTTGAAGTCTGTAGATTTCCATTCCTTCATATGCAGGCGAGCCGATTCTGCAGCGGTGCTCCTGTCTGCTGCAGAGCCAGAACACCTTCACTGTAGAGTACCGTACCTCCACCTGCAGTGTCATGTGACTGTTAGCCAAGGTGTTACGACACCATGCAAATCCCTTATCTCTCTCTCTCCCTCTCTCCCCCCCTGGTTGTGTGAACAGAGATGGCCCTCAGTCGGAGTTCTTCTAGAGTCACGAGTTAAAGAACTGAACTTTGCAACGAGTGATAAAATCAGAAGCAGGCTCGTGCCTGTAGTGTTCTCTGGAAAGCACTGAAGGCACTGAAAGATTATATGTTGCATCACATCATGATCATCTCCAGTGGGTTGCCCATCTCCTTGTCTAACGTCTACATGCTAAGTTCAAGTGAAAGGGAGAGTGAGGAAACCTGGATGAGTCAGTCTACTGAATCGACTCTGGTATGAGGCTTTATCCTCTAAACAGGGGTGATCTGAGCCTCAGTCAGCTGGACGGTTCAGGCTACACACCGATGTCCATGGACCGTCAGTTCTTGGGTAATGTGGATGGGTCTCTGTCGAGTCCAGCAGCCTTTAGCTTCAGCACATAGTCACTGGATTCAGTCCCGGTTTGGCCGTTTCCCTAAAACACCCGGTCCGACTGAAGGGCGTGTGTTCGAGCGTGAACGTGACGTCAGTGCAGACCCCCTGAATCAATGGTGTAAAATCTTAGTCTTAACATGACCTGAAGTTTATTGCCAATATTTCTGGGACAATATATCGTCCCCCCCAAAAAAAGTTATTGTGATGAGCCCATTACCCCCAAGTAATTTCTCCAACTGAACCATTTTCAGCTGACGATGTACATTTTTGCTGTTCCGAAGTGGACTAGTGCGCCCCCTAGTGGTTTAAAATTCAGTTCTGTAACTCCTGTAACTTTAATCAACTAAATTGTGAGTATTTTTCTCTGTATTGCGTAGAGGTGAGCAGCAGCCTTCCAGATGTTCATACTCTGGAAACGTCTGAAGCAGAAAAGCATCTGGTTGGCTACTTTCTGCCCTGCCTTCTTCTCACTTAGCTCCGCCTCCCCGCTTGCTGTCTGCGTTGACATTGAGGGTGCATCTACATTTACAGCATTTAGCTGACGCTCTTATCCAGAGCGACTTACACGGTTACTGGTATTACAGAGGAGGGTCAGTGCAGTGTTAGGAGTCTTGCACAAGGGCTCTTATTGGTGTAGTGCAGCATAGCCACCCAGACCGGGAATCGAACCCCAGTCTCCCACACATCTACTCTCGAGTGTACAGCCGATAACCCCCCCAGCTGTCATCTGAACGTCTCTCGTTCATGAAAACCAATGATCAGAGTAGTGTGTGAGAGGTGGGCGGGGCTTATGCTATGGACACACCCAGTATCTAATGACCGCTTGTTTGATAAATCGGTTATAAGTGATGAAACTATGGGGTTATTTGTTAGAGGGCAGCACAGCAGTTGCTGCAGAACGTTTGTTAATCTTAGCCGAACTGACCTGAGTAGATCATGATTAGAGCCACTGCACACTTCTCTCACCCCTCAAACCACAGCTGGCTTTTTGTTAGGGTGCCACAGACGTGTCGGTGTGGTTTAGGACACTCTATGGCTTATGATCTATAAACAAGATCGAAACCTTACTGCGTCTAAAATAGCGCTGCTTAGCGTTCGGCTGCACCGTTACGCCCTGCTCTTTTATATATATATATATATATATATATCTTCATTTATAGATTTATGTATATATTATTTTCGTGGCTCACAGGAACTATAAAATGAAGACCAGGGTGCAGTCTGAGTGGGTTGAGAAAGTGTGTGTGTGTGTGTGTGTGTGTGTGTGTGTGTGTGTGTGTGTGTGTGTGTGTGTGTGTGTGTGGGCATGTACACAATGTCCAAATACATCAGCTTCAGATATCACACACTTCTAAATATACACTGCATGTCCAAATGTTTGTGGACACCCTTTCTAATGACTGCATTCAGCTAGTATAAGCTGCACCCATTGCTGATACAGATGTGCAAATGCACACACAGCTTGTCTAGTCCCTGTAGAGGAGAAGTACTGCCAATAGAATAGGACTCTCTGGAGCAGATCATCATCATGACCCTATTGGCACCATGCTGCCTAATGCCAGGCGTGGGCTAGTAGAGCGGTATAAAGCCCCCCAGCATTGAGGAGCTGTGGAGCATGGAGTGATGGTGGGGCGTTCTCTCTTGTTGCTTATTGCAATCAAATCCTCACAGCAATTCAAAACTCCAGAATCTAGTAGAAAGTCTTCTTCTCTGGACAGTAGAGACACACTCCAAAAGAAGCAGGGTCAGCTCTTTTTAATAGCCTTGATTTCAGAAGAAACCTTTTGTCCAGTCCATTGTAACTGGTGTCATGAGCTAGTTGCCCATAATCTAGACCCTATGTAATGTCTGAGACTGCATGTAGGACTTGAAAGTGGGTAAATGCTCTTTTCGTTTATTTGCCCCTCATGCCTTTAGCAAATAGCGTTGGGCCTAGACTGGAGTGAATAACACAGGCTTATGTAACTTGCTCTGCCTGTGTCCAATATGGTGTGAGGAACCAGCAGGCATTAGTGTGAGTGCTGCTTTCCTTGATGGCCTGTTCTAACCCCAGGGAATTGTGTCTGTAGCATTAAACCAGCAGCGTCTGAACCTGGAATGCTGGGCTAACTGTGGCTTTACCTAATCCCACATTCTTAACACCCCGCTCCCGCGTGCTCCCTCTCGCTGTTTGGCCTCGAGGCCCCTGGATGTCCCTGCAGTTTATTAAAGCACGATATTCTTAACCAGACACAGGGGCTTAGCCTCAGCTTCAGGCCACGCTGACTCTGTGCTCGAGTAAGTGGCGGGACGGGTTCACTGCGGTGTTAACGTCAGCCTTGAATCAAGATTCACTGTTTTTACCTTCATTTGTGTCCCTTTGACTTCATGTCATTAAAATATTTGTGTTCATTCGTCTGAATATAGACATTTTATACCCCTCTATCCCCCAAGCGTGGATTAGAGGGTATAAAGCCCCCCAGCATTGAGGAGCTGTGGAGCAGTGGAGGAACTGTGTTCTCTGGAATGATGGTGGTGGAGCTCCATCCAGTACTTTTGGGATGAGTTTGGGAGTTGAGGATGATTGGGTGGGGTGGTGATCATCTATCCAACATCCTGACCTCCGTAACACTCTTGTTGGTGAATGCAATCAAATCCTCACATCAGTGCTGCTCCAGAAAACCTTCCCAGGACAGTGGAGACAGTTGCTTCAACTAAAGCAGGATAAACTCTTGTAACCCTTACTCTGCTCTGTTGAAGAAGGCGGGGCTACACTTAGGAATGCAGTGATTGACAGACAGACAGCCTCGTCTGCAGCAGGACCTGCGTGGCGTCCTCTCTGGTCAGTACATGGAGGAGCTCTAGAGCTGTAGAGGAACTTACATGAGCTGCACTTTTACTGGTGGAGCACTGTTCCACTTACCGGACAGACTGGGAGTCCAGGGGGAAATCCGCTCTGCTTCTGCACTGGAAGCTCAGTGAAGACGGTCTGAGACACTGAGGCTCGGTCTGGGAGTGAGGGGCGGGTCTACCAAATGAGTAGTCGGGTCTGGCTCGATATATATGTATATGTATGTGTGTGTGTGTGTGTGTGTGTGTGTGTGTGTGTGTGTGTTTGACTCAGTCGGGCCACAAGCGCCCCTATAGATGACACACTTTTTACCAGAAGCTGGTGATGCCAGTGAGGTTTTCTTGATGTCAGTTTTTTTGGAAATGATGTGTGAGTACATGAATCATTCGTTTAATTTGAAAAGGCAAGTAAGTAAGTGTGTGTGTGTGTGTGTGTGTGTATGTGTGTAATATATATATATACACACACACACACACACTTGCTCACACATCATCACTGTATATATATCATGCTAGCCAATGGGATGTCAAAGCTTCATGGCAGGCCGTAAATGACCATCAAAGCTCACATTAAATGGAAGAAATGCAGGTGGCCTTTTGTTTATTTATTAATTATTTTATCCCTGATTCTTGATAATTGTGCACTTTAGACAACCTAAAAATGCATTGATCTCACCACTAATACAGTCCTAAAATTGCTGCTGTTGACAGGAAGAATAAAATAAAGAGAATAAAAGTTTTATTACAAATCAGAAGCACCCGTACGCTTTGGTGAAAAGCTTGCCTGAGAACCCTGAACCCACTGTGGTCGATTCTTCAGAAAGTAGGGTTCATGTAAAAGAGTGATTTGCACTTTCGCAATCTCGGCCTGTTTGGTGAACAGAGCTTTTCATCAGTAATTGATGAGTGTAATTTGATGGATTCAGGGTTTAGTTGTAAATGCCTCAGTTTTAGTGAGTGTAGTGATCATCTGTTTGCTGAAGCTTCAGCCCTGTGGGGGTTTTGTTTGTAGTTGGTGGTAATGGTGGTTATGCTGATGTCTCTGTAGACCTAAACCTAAATCTCTTTCTACTTTCTTTCTGTGTCTTTTGCAGCCGTGCCGTATCCCCCAACGACGCGCCTTACCATGAAGGAGCTGTACGAGGACGGTAAGCCCAAGGTGGAGCTGCTGAAGGCCCACCTGCTGAAGGAGGGGCGACTGGAGGAAGACGTCGCTCTGCGCATCATCAACGACGGCGCCAACATTCTCCGCCACGAGAAGTGCATGCTGGAAGTGGAGGCACCTATTACAGGTAGGCAGCTAATACAGGTATACCTTAAACAGTCTAGCACACATACACAAAGAACAGGTCTTCCACACAGAGAGGTTCCAGTACTGTTAGACTCTCATCAGAGTACGGGTTCTTCTCAGTAGAGGTACTTTTGGTACCTGTGCAGTTAGTCAGTTGGTACAGGTAGGTTCTTGTATAGGTGGAGTCATATATTTCATATACAGGTAGGTACTTGCACTCTGTGGACAAAAGTATTGGGACACCTGCTTGTTGATTGTGACTTCCCAAATCAAGGGTATTTAAAAATAATAATAATTAATAATTGCTTTTGTTGGAGTAACTGTCTCAACTGTCCAGGGAAGAACACTCTCTACTCAGCATTGCTGTTGCTGATGTTTGATTTCATGCAGCAACAAGAGCATCACCACCCCACCTCATCATCCTGTCCAAAAGTACTGAATGGAGCTCTTCCACCATCATTCCAGAGAACACTGTGTAAACCAGAATGTGTCTTTGATGTTTGATAGATTTCAAAAAGCGCCCCATCACTCCACTGCTCCACAGCTCAATGCTGGGAGGCTTTACACCCCTCTAGCCCACACCTGGCATTAGGCAGTATGGAGCCAATGGGATCATGTTGATCTGCTCCAGAGAGTCCTATTCTATATGGAGTCCCTATACTTCTCTATAGGGACTAGACAAGCTGTATATGTGCATTTGCACATCTGTGTCAGAAATGGGTGCAATGTAAAGTAGCTGAATGCTTTTGTAAGAAGGGGTGTCAAACAGCACAGTACAGGTAGACCCTCAGCACAGGTAGGCCTTTCAGTCCTGCAAAGCTGTAAAGTCAGTGCAGATGGTTTCCTCAGCCCAGCACCCAACAATAATGGCTTTGTTTACATGCAGCCTGTAATCCTCTTACAGATCGACTAATGGGTCGATCACAATAAAAAAAAAAAAACCTAGATCAAAATCAAGTAATCCGATTGGGCTCAATGACATTTCTATCCGATCAGGAGAGGTGGCGTACAGCTTTAGTAATCTGATAAACAGAAGAGTAATCACTATGTAAATGTATGAATCCAATCACTTTCACTGTCTGAATCCTGGACATGCACATTGATGCCTGGGTTTACAAATAAGACTACTCACCTTTCTGTACTTCATGTACTTAATTTGGATTACAGAGGGGTTGATATTTCCACAAGTTGGCAATTTAGAATACGTACAAATGGCTAAGTAGAGTTCTTTCAGGGCTGTATGTAAACAAAGCCTTATCAATATTGACGGATGACTGAATTTGCCCCCATGATCCACAATGATTGAGCACTGATCAGTACAATATGTTAAAATACATTTGAACAGCATTCAGCTACAATTACACTGTTTGCCCAAATATTTGTGGACATTCCTGAATGAATGCATTTAGCTACTCTAAGCTGCACCCATTGCTGACACAGATGTGCAAGTGCACACACACACACACAGCTTGTCTAGTCTCTGTACAGAAGTACTGAAAATAGGACTCAGATCCCTATTGGCTCCATGCTGCCTAATGCCAGGCGTGGGCTAGAGGGGTATAAAGCCCCCCAGCATTGAGGAGCTGTGGAGCAGTGGAGGAACTGTGTTCTCTGGAATGATGGTGGTGGAACTCCATCCAGTACTTCTAGATGGGATGAGTTGGGGAGTTAAGGAGGATGAGGTGGGGTGGTCATCATCATCATCCTACGTCCTGACCTCACTAATTCTCTTGTCCTCCAAAATGTAGTAGAAAGTCTTCTTCTCTGGACAGTAGAGACAGTTACTCCAACAGAAGCAGAATCAACTCATTTTAATCCCCTTAATTTCAGAAGAAACGAGCGAATGAGCAGGTGTCCCAATACTTTTGTCCATATACTGTACATGAAACAGCATGGTCTCAGTCATTTGCTGAGATCGTGGATGGTTTATTAATGTAGCGTCTGTCTGCAGAGATGTACTAATGTTCAGCGCTGAAGTGACTCTGCCGTATTCGCTGTGAGGAGGTGTTGCAGCTGTCGCAAGGATGTGGTACCGACACAGTGTAAACCAGAATGTGTCTTTGATGTTTGATAGATTTCAAAAAGCGCCCCATCACTTAACCATAAACACTCCCACGTTTCTGCTTCCACCGAACTTGCTTTGCTATCAGAGAAATGCTTGATAAATAAAGGTAAATAACCCGGACTCTTCTCTGCATGAAGGCAGTGTGATGTAGCTGCCCACGCTGCCGCATCCAGCACACCTAGAGCTCGGCATGTGTTTAATAAGCTCTTTTTTGAGCAGGTGTTTAGCGAGCAGCGAGTGTTTAGATACTCTGCATTTAACTCAGTTTACTGGTGTTTAGAACCTTTAACTAAATGTTCTGCTGATGCAGCAGGGTTTAGTCTCTACAGTTTAGGTTTCTACAGTTTGTTCATGTATTGCACTCTATAGATATGCACATTAGAGATTGACAGGTTTTTCTATTGCCGATGTTTAAAGGTCTGGGTCAGCCGATGGCCCTTACGCGCTGCCCTTTTTTTTTTTTTTGGCCGATATCTAGAAGTGTTTGCTTTGTTTTTATGCCAAATTGTCACACTAATAATAACAAGTGGATGCACTAATAAATATCCATTAAAATCAATTAAATGTAAAAATATAAATAATCGTAGTGCTGCAAACACAACTTTGTGCATTTTTATATAAAACAAAGTCCCCAAGTAGCAAACTGTAAATAAAGACTTAAAGCTTTTAGTGCATTTAACTTAGCAGTTTAGTTCAGATAAGTGAAGGTAATGCATTACAGAAGTATTATAAGTAAGAATGTGCTTTAATCCTCACTCTACCCATCTTTAATAATAATAACAATAACAGGTTTGCCTACGGACGTGCCTGACAGTGTATGTATGTGTGTGTATATATATATGTGTGTGTGTGTGTGTGTGTGTGTGTGTGTATATATATATATATATATATATATATATATATATATATATATATATATATATATATATATATATATTAAAAATGGAAAATTTCAGCCCTATATATCTAATGCACATCATCAGTATCAGTGTCTACATGTCTGTGCTTCGCTAGCTGTCTCAAATTTAATTACCTAAATTCAAAAGACGACCACAAAACACTCATCAGGGTTTTCTGAGATTGCTCACACATTGAAGATTGCGTTTTGTTAGTTCAGCGTGTGAGTTGGTTTTTTTTGTTTGTTTGTTTTTTCAACATCAGATCAACTAAAATTAAAGTAATATATAATGCAGTCCAGTATAATTGTACTTTTTTCCAGTTTAATGATTACTGCACACCGCGGTTCACCTAATGCACCGTCCAGCACAGTTTAACGTATGGCTGTAAAGGAACAAAACCACTGGTATATTATCACACTATACACAGCATATTAACGCTGCCTCAGCTTTTGTACAGCTTTTTTTTTATTGCACCCTAGAAAAGCCAGTTTCACTGACTGACCTTGCTGAAACATGCCTGTGCAGGAACTTCCTCTTGTTTGCCTAGAAGAGACAATTTTCTGACCTGAGGTCACTTTGCCACAAAGCGAACAAGTCTCTGTGCTGCCGAGAGGAGATGTAATCTTAGGTAAGCTGAGGTTGGCTCTCCTTGCTTTAGGTACTGTAGTAAAGGGAAGTGGTGCAAAGACATACCGCCGCTACTACAGCGTAAGCATCGCTATCGCAGTGTTAACATTGTTATTGCAGCGACCCGCAGCATCACCCAGCATTACTAGGAAATGCTACAGGAAACAGAATAGGGGTCATCTTAGACTTTAGGACCTTTTTCACAATGAAGAGCAGATATTTGGTCCCAAACTCCCCATTGTTAAAATACCATTTACGATTAAATGCAGCCAATGATGGGCTTTTTTTTCTTTTCCCAGTTTGTCAAACTGGGCAGAAGTGCGTCTTGATCAATGCCCATGATCAATAAACATATCCCGGATTAAAAGCATAAATTGTCCCAGTGTTTTAAAGCTCATTACACATCACAACCGTCTCAATTGCAGACCCTGCAGACGCCGTTATTGCAATAACTGTTAACACAACAATATGCCCTAGTCGACGACCTTAGTGGTTTCCTGGCTGCCTTTCGCGTTATTAATGCTACCCTGACCCACTCGGCAGCTGCTGAGGGAAGCCAGTGTGTTTTGATAAGGTGGGAGTCCTCAGCAGCTGAGCCGCCAGATCTTTGATTGGCTCTTTTTCAAAAGGTCAGAGAGTCAGTAGCGTCCTGGGTGCTCGCCCACACGCCCGACTGCCTTTGATTCCCCAGCGGAGGCCACAGGAAACCCCCGCCCTCCTCCCCCTCACACACACGAACAGGTGTGGGGATATATATGGTGCCACCAATCTACTCCCCTGGGTCCTTAATATCGTACGGCTGTTGCTGGGGGGCCGGGTGGTCGCGCGGTACTGCGTGCTCTGACTGCTCGGCTGAGACGAGACCTTTTGTTTATAGAGTTAAAGTGATGGCAAAAGATGAAACTTACGGCTCTTCCCCTCCGTACGCCAAAAGCGGATCAACCAAGATGTGTTCGTTGTGTGAAATTTGTCTGTACTTGAGTGTTTATAGATATCAGTGAGCACTACAGTGCCAGAAAACACACAGGCTTATTAGAGACCCCATAAGCCATTACGTCTATTAGAGATTATCTACAGCAGTGTTATGTGAGCGCTGGGGAGGGGAATTTACTGTTACTCCAGTGCAGTAAATACAAAATACTCCTTGAGCGCCCCCTCATGGCAAGCTGAGAGCTGCAGAAGCTTGATCTGAAGGTAGAGCAGCATGTGGGCTGAGGTGGTAGAGTAATACTACAGGATTTTACACTAATATGACTCTATGGGTTCTGCAGCGTTACCCAGCAGCAGTTCTGGAGAGAGGTTCTCCTCCTGCAGCTCCACCACCAAAGCTCCATAGTGCAGTAGCAGCAGTGCTCTATTATGTACAACTGTAAAGGTACTGGACTTCTTAGTTGTTTGGTTGGTTGCGCTGGGTACAGTCCATCGGATCAGCGGCACGTTGAAAAGTAGAGATGCACAGATCCAATATTGGGATCGGATATCGGTCCTGATATTAAAGTTAAAATTAGCTGGATCGGGTATCGGATAATTAGGCCGATCCATGGAAGCAATCCTTTTACTTTAATTGATCGATGTGAGACTAAACTAAATGTTTAGATTTATGCTAGATTTTATTTTGAATTACGCCAAAAAAATTACTGTTTGTGTGTTTGACAAAGTGAAGCTACTTATAACTACTATTTTCAGCTTTGGCTGATATACGTTTTATTTATTTTAATATATTTTAAGAAGTATTTTTTATTTTGAATTTGAATGCTGTGTCAAGGTTCTGCACAATTGTTTATTTTGGTGACAAATAAATAACAATTTAGTTCATTTATATCTGTTAATTTGTTGTATTTTATTTTACAAAGTTAGTAAAGTAATGTTTTAAGTCTCTCCCACATGTTGAGGTACACGGTTTATTAATTCAGCAATGGTATCGTATCAGTATCGACCGATATGCAAGGTTTATGTATCTGTATTGGTATCGGGACTGAGAAAGCCGGATCGGTGCATCTCTATTGAAAAGACAAAAGTCTTTGAAGTTTAGAGCCTTTTATGATTTTGATTAACCAGTAAGGTTTTTCCTTCTACTACTGGAAAAAGGTCGCCTCGGTCCACGGCTACACATACCTCGCCTCCCTCCTCGAGTGGGGGAGTCGGAGCTCTACCATGGGACAGAGGTCTTCAAATCTGGCTCTAGTCTCTGTTCCTGCACTTTGTGATCCTTGGACACTACTTGAGCATCAGGGATCATCAGCTTTCCAGTGATTTACAAAATCCAGGACAGGAATCTGGACTGAAGGTCTAGATTTGAAGGCCTAGCTCTTAGCAGGACCACTTTTGATTTTATAAGGAACCGTTTTCATTAGAAAGATGTGCAAGTGTGGAGAACGTTTAAATGATGAGCGAGATCTTCAAGCCTTCGAAAGCTTCATGCTTGCACATTTCTTCTGCAGGCATGGTTCTTCATGCAACCAAAAGCGTTTTTTCTGTGGAATCACTCAAAGAACCATTTGTGTAGCACCGTTACTTTTTGAGCGTAAGTGAGTGTTCCTTAATTGTTTACTTCAGATCAGCATCCGGCTCCAACTCCCATTTTCACCATCCAATCAAATCCTGATGGGAGAAATAACGCCCAGCCCTCTCTGATTCTCTCGTGTTAGTGAAGAAACCAGCGTTCTGAGTTCTGATTCGCTCTCGCGCCTCCAGACGGTTGGAGGAGAGCGTGTGATGACTTGGACGTGTAGACCTGTAGTTAGCACCATGCTAATTACATGCTTGTTAGCTACATTACCCCCGTTAAGTGTAAAACTAAAGAAGCCCCAAACCCGTCTTTGCTGATTTGAGCACCTTAGAGTACGCCTGACTCTGGCGGACTGCTGAACTGCGGTTTGTGAATTTTTGCTTTAATCTATTTATTTCGAGGTGCAGAGACCACCTGTGGTTTACTTCACTGCAGTGCAGATTGAATCCAGTGTACTCTGACAGAAGGCTTCACCCTAAACCTCCCGTGTAGACAAAGCTTTGTCTATTCCGAAATGCTGTTAAAATAATGACCGTACTTCTGATGTCAATCAATTTGGTTCATTTATTCAAAAATAACTTGATTGATGCCGTGTTGATTTAAATGTGGATATAATTACATCTGTTTCTGACCTGTAAGTGTTTAAAATCCCAAAAGCACAGAGAGCAGAACACCTACGCAGAACCTTAAATCTCTGTGTGTGTGTGTGTGTGTGTGTGTGTGTGTGTGTGTGTGTGTGTAAACACATGTACTGAAAGTGAGTGAAGCTCTTACTGACTCATCTAAACTTCAGCTTTACAGCATGATTGGTTTAAACAGGGCCAGGAAACACTGTCATGTACTCGAGCAGCGGGCCAATCACCTCGCCACGATTGTTCCACTTTGCCTGAGTGACTCTTGAGTATATTTGAGTCACAAGTCTCATGTCCAAGTTTAAGCTCGAGTCATTGATGACCGTCATGGTCACAAGTCTTGCTTCATCTCTTGAGTCATCAGAGCTGTGTCCAGCGAAGCACTTCTGTAAGTCTAGCTCTGAATAAGATGTGAATGTAAGGTTGTTTTGGCAAGAACCTGACAATACAGTGGGCTTCACAATACACTATATATTTTTCATAATCAGAACGATATATATATACAATATTATCACTATTTTGTCATGTAGACAAAATGCACCAACAGTGTACAATTTTTAAAAATGCTTTCTAAATACTCTCCCATACGGAGTACCATGATTCTTACTCAAAATGTGCTTCGCTTTATTCAGTTGAGTTGGACTGATTACACTCTTTCTAATGAAACGTCCAGATAATCAGTGCTCTTTAAGAACTGGCGATATCCACGATACACTCATAAGAGCATATTTTTGACCACGATAACACAATTTATCACAAGACGATAAAAAATTCTCATATTGTCCAGCTCTACTTTTTATCCATTTAGAAGAGGGGACAGTGGGCTCTGAAGACGATGTACATCACTTTATCTACACTTGGACACTTCATCATGTGACCCCTGACTATTTATTAATGCTGTGTGTGTGTGTGTAATCATATTGCTGCTACTGCTACTGCCACTTTTCTTATTTTTGTCTACCCTTTTTATTTTCTATTATTTTATTTATTCAATAATTGCTCTTTGGGTAAAACTGGGACCTTGATCTCAATTTCGTTCCACCTCATGTACCACATGTGATGCGAGTGAATGTAAAGTCTTCTTTATCCTTTTATCCTAACACTGGCCTCTAGTGGCCGAGTTTAAACACAACACTAAATGAACCACTGCCTGACAGCAGTCTTTACATCCACACTATTCATTAATAATCAGTACCGTGTGTCTCAGAGTCGATACAGTCCTGCAGAACAGAACATCACAGTACTTTCTTACTCCCTGGAATCCACACTTTTTAAAACCCCATTCAAATCAGCAGTTCAGGGGCAGATCTTGTCTTACGTCTCTCTCCCTCTCTCTGTTTATGTCCTCAGTGTGTGGAGACGTCCACGGACAGTTCTTTGACCTGATGAAACTGTTTGAGGTTGGGGGTTCGCCCAACAACACACGCTATCTCTTCCTGGGGGACTACGTAGACCGAGGTTACTTCAGTATTGAGGTGAGTGTCTGTAGAAGATAACCTGCTGTTCTCCTTTTGTCAACCTCATAGACAAACAGCACAGTTATGTGTGGTATGTTTTTGCAGGCAGAGATATTAATGCAGAATTTGGTTTGCAAATTGAATTCAACGTATTCAAAGTGGCCTTAAATAGTGGCCTTATTCTTTACCTGCATGAATTCACTTTGAACTTTCAAAGAATCATTTCGGTCCATTTTATTCAGTCAGTTCAGTTTGCTTAAATAAATTATCAGCATTTTTATTTCATTTTTTAAATATAATTTTTATATACATTTTTATTATTATTATTTATTTAGCTCTAAAGTGACTATTTATCTAAACTTGGTCCGATTACCCGTTCTTACATATACTTGTTTTTACTCTGGGGCAGTTAAAAAATTTTCTTGCCTCTAAAACCGTTCAGGTGTGCAGATATTCAGTCAGTAAACACTGTTCTTTCAATCTTAGGATATTTTATTAACATAATAATAATAATAATACAGAAGGGTTTTATTAATCAAGACGTCCGTGTGTTCAGCCTTTTCCCCCTGCAGGGTTTGAGCCAGTTCAGGAGACCTTTCTCCCATTATGTCATCAGAACAGTAATGATTATTTCAACACTGAAAACACTCCGTCTGATCCTCTCATGCAAAAACCTGGTATCGGATCGGTGCCGTCTGTAGCTCTTTATTGTCCAGGTTCCATCATGTAGTTTGTGCACCCTTGGAGGGCTGCCTTTCTGCAGGGCATGCTGGGAGTAGAGTTCAGGTGGTGGGATGAAATGTCACAGTTAAAAGAGAAGGTGTGCGGGTGGACACACCACTGCTCCACGCCATCAAACACTGTGTGTGTGTGTGGGGGGGGGGGGGGGGGTAAAAAAAAAAAAAAAGGCCACTCGGATGCTTTGGCTCTCTCTGGACATCACAGACGTTCTGTGTGAACAAAGGAGAGGACTTCAGTCGCATCTCCACCTCCCGCTGTCTCCCTCACACTGCGGCTCCGCGGCCATCAAACACTCGGCAGGTTACAGTCCCACACTGTAATCTCAGGATTAGCCGGACTCGCCTCAAATTACAGCAGAATACAGCATATGTGCAGTTAATCCCCGTCCACACTCCACACCCAGACATTGATCATCACTGCTGATGTTTAGGGTTTCCCTCAGAGAGAGAGAGACACACACACACACACACACACACTGCAAGATTGAATATTGAAGAGTGAATATTAATAACTAGGTATTAGGTATTGTGATATACACTGAGGAGGCGGAGCTACAGTCTCTCATTAGGGTGAATATTAATAACTCTAAATGTAGGTATTGTGATATACACTGAGGAGGCGGAGCTACAGTCTCTCATTAGAGTGAATATTAATAACGCTCTAAATGTAGGTATTGTGATATACACTGAGGAGGCGGAGCTACAGTCTCTCATTAGGGTGAATATTATTAAGTGTAGGTATTGTGATATACACTGAGGAGGCGGAGCTACAGTCTCTCATTAGAGTGAATATTAATAACACTCTAAATGTAGGTATTGTGATATACACTGAGGAGGAGGAGCTACAGTCTCTCATTAGGGTGAATATTAATAACTCTAAATGTAGGTATTGTGATATACACTGAGGAGGCGGAGCTACAGTCTCTCATTAGGGTAAATATTAATAACGCTCTAAATGTAGGTGTTGTGATATACACTGAGGAGGCGGAGCTACAGTCTCTCATTAGGGTGAATATTAATAACGCTCTAAATGTAGGTATTGTGATATACACTGAGGAGGCGGAGCTACAGTCTCTCATTAGGGTGAATATTAATAACGCTCTAAATGTAGGTATTGTGATATACACTGAGGAGGCGGAGCTACAGTCTCTCATTAGGGTGAATATTAATAACGCTCTAAATGTAGGTATTGTAGAACGAACAGACTGAGGAACAGCTTCATTCCGGAAGCTGTAAGACTTTTAAACGCCACTTAGTGGAACCACTGCAACGACACTTTGACGACACTAGTCACTTTAAACACACTCTGCTGCTACCTTCTCCATTTACTTCTCTCTGTATTTTATTTTCATTTTTACATATATTTTTATATATTTATGTATATTTTATTTATTTAAGTACTGCTTCTGGGTAAAACTGGGTCCTTGGGTACCACAATTTCGTTCCACCCCATGTACCACATGTGATGCGAATGACAATAAAGTCTCCTTGAATCCTTGAATCCTTGAATCCTTGAATTGTGATATACACTGAGGAGGCGGAGCTACAGTCTCTCATCAGGGTGAATATTAATAACGCTCTAAATGTAGGTATTGTGATATACACTGAGGAGGCGGAGCTACAGTCTTAAGCTTCTTCCGTCTCTCAGAGTACATTTAGATCAGTTCCGGAGTAAACCCTTGATGGCCGGGCTCGTGGAGGCTACAGCGAGACGGCTTCATTAGGCTGTGTTTTGTTTATTGGCTGTCTGTGCTCTCTCCTCAGAGAGCTGTCTACGCTGGTGTTTACCGCAGCGCTGCGGACAGGCAGTGTATTAAACCCACAGCACATCCTGTAGCGCTAAACCCAGTCTGCGTCTGCTCAGCCACTCCGTGGTGGAGTGATTGGCGGTAGAGTCTGACTACAGTTAAAGCTGAATCCTCGTTAATCTGATTAGGTGATGTAATCTTTAAAGCCAGGCAGGAGTTTAATGAGATTGGGTTAATGAGCTGGAGGTGCTGTGAGAACAGTGGAGTGTTCTGATCCGTGTTGGACTCCAGTCGTGGACGGCGCCAAACTTCTGTTACCTGATTTTAACACAGCAAATTTAGATTTACTAATGAAATCAATAACTTAACCCATGAAACCCATTGCACTGTTACAGAAGCAGTAATAATAATATTAATAATCTATATCGTGATCAGCTGATCATGCTGAAGTAGAAAATAAAATACCCCCCCCCCCCTACTTATTAGGTACTAAGTAATTTCTTTAGGATACTGAGCAATTATAATTATATATACAATTATATTTTAATTCATTAATTTTAATATAATAATTCACAGTAGGAAGTCAAATCAAAATCTAATTTATTTGTGTAGCTTTTTACAACTGTTGTCAAAGAGCAGCTTTACACAACCAAAAATCAGCCAACAGCGACGGTGGCAAGGAGAACCTCCCTTAGAGCTGGAGGAAGAAACCTTGGGAGGAACCAAGGGGGAGCTGAACTGCTCAGTCATTTATAGGACAACTGAATAATGGTGCTACAATTGAAAGAATTAAGGAAATGGTCAAGTCTCAGGTGATGGTGAATAAAAGCTACTGGATAACTTGTATTATTTGATTTATATTAATCATATATTTAATATTAAGGTTATATTCATCTTCAGTAGCATACATGACTTTGAGACCTGCAGTGTTGTCCATCAGCTCTGTGCAGGAGACCCTCGGCGCTAAATGCTGGGGAGTTGAAGTGCTGCTCTGTGTAAGCCGTGTTTGGGTGGGGTTACAGTGGGAGCTTGGCGGCGACTCTTAATTTAGAAAAGAGCAGTTGATGAAGGGAATCTCTGTTTTAATAACGCTGTGCTGCAGTCTTGAGTTATTCATTTGAAACTTTTCATTTGGTTCAGCAGCAAACTTATTTATTCATTTATTTCTGTATATTAAATATGAGTTGCATTGGTTTATGTTTTTGTTTAATATGTTGAATATGATTTATAAAAACTATTTTAAAGGTTAAGATTTTAGTTTCAGATGAAATTCTAGGTACCCATGTTTACACACTGTCTGGTGGGTTTGGATTTGAATGAATTATTACTAAAAGTAAAGTAACAGGGCTGACTGTCCATTTTACGATGGGAGATCTTGTGTTGCTCAGACCGATCCAGGTCCAGCAAATGCGAGAACTCGCGTCACACTGAGGGAGTGTGTGAGGGAGAGACCGGCCTCCAGTGCTTTACAGGACTACACTGCTCTGATCAGTTCTCTGCATTGTGGTAACTCTACAGTACTTTATTATGGAGTGTTAATGTGTGTGTGTGTGTGTGTGTGTGTGTGTGTGTGTGTGTGTGTGTGTGTGTGTGTTTTTCAGTGTGTGCTGTACCTGTGGACCCTGAAGATAAACCACCCCACCACTCTCTTCCTCCTGAGAGGCAACCACGAGTGCCGGCACCTAACGGAGTACTTCACCTTCAAACAGGAGTGTAAGCACTGACCTACAGACGTGTGTGTGTGTGTGGTTTTATAGTGGTGGGATAGTTGCAGGTTTTAATAGTGCTGTAATTACCCCATAATAATTATACAGTCCTATTTAAAGGCTTCAGTTATCATTTATAATTAAAGGGCCAGTGTTCTACATTTCTCTTGCTTGTGATTTGGAAATATTTCACTTATTTTTATTCATTAATATCAGTTATTTATTTCTATAAGATTGTGTATCCCCTAAAAATAAACAAGCTAGTTTTTATTTTGTGCCTTTAAGACTGATTTATGAGGAATGATCTATGTTTTGATTGGCTGCCCTGTTTTAATGACGCAGTCCAGACTTGTAACTTCAGCATTAACGAATGAAACGGGCTGTTCATGAGGCTAAATTTATATAATATATATAGAGAATATTTCTCCTCTCCCCTCTCTCTCTCTCTCTCTCTCTCTCTATATATATATATATATATATATATATATATAGCAACAGTTTTGTTTGTTTTTAAATCTGGGCCCTTTAATGTCTATAAATAAATGTAAAAACACACAATAAGTAGCTTTACTGTCTCTGCAGAGCTGATGCCAGGACCAGGATCACTCAATTCACCGGTGAATTTGTCATTATTCGCCCACCCTAATTAAATAGTACACCAGTTCTTAATGGCCTGTCAGAGCGAACACTGAACATGCTCACTTTCAGCATTCACTTTATAACCCAAGTGGCAATCATCAGGGGTCCAAGCACTGAGCACCATTATGAAGCCTAGAGCAGAAATGATGGGCAGTTTTTTAAAAGTTTATAGACTGGCCTTATTTTTAATATGAAATTTATTTTATGAGGTTATTGTTTATATTATGAAGGAGACGTTTTGGGTGTGATGTCACGCATTTGCCGCAGTCAAATAATTCCACAGCAGTTTTGCCTGTATTTGAGCCTCACAGTGCACCAGTTGTCCTCTTAATCCCAAAAGTCTGATAAACCCCAATACAGGGGTTTGCTTTCTGAACTTTGCCACCTTTTTTCTATCTGACCGTATCAGAACTGATGATAATATTTATATATTTCATTGTAGTTGATTTTATTTATTACTATTTTTATTTATTTATTGTGTCTAAAAGAAATTAGGTTTAATTAAAAACTGTGGTGGAAAAAAAATCCTAAAAACCCAATTCAATAATTACATCATCCCATCCCATGTGCACACGCTTGTTACCATGGTGTGTGCTGTATGTCTGTGTGCTGTGTAATAGCCCATTACGGTCTGTCAGCAGGTGCCAAGCCCAGCATTCCCCTTTTAGATTTACAGCCACTATCAAAGCAGCACCAGCACACACTGATGGCTAACTGCAGTCCACACACTCCATCTCTCTCAAACACACACACACACACCCTGCATACCTCAGATCAGCCGTTTTCCAGCAGCTGGTCACACTGCGGTGCAGTGATGGACGGTGAGTCTGCAGCAGAAGGTCGCTGCTTTTAGGGCTGCAGTGATCGGTCAGCCAGGACAGTTGTTGGCTCCCATCGGTGTAAACTTGACAAACCTTCACTTACGATTAAACCGGATACAGCAAACAGTGCATTTATTAATATTTACAGAACAGCTAGGAAGTGCTATATAGAATTGAGGATGTGTGAGGAGGTGAGAGTGGGCAGGGGGAGAGGATTTAGGGTAGAGACAAAAAAAAAAAAGCTCAAGTTAAGATCAATCAAAAATACTCTCAGTACTGTTATAGCAGTAGTTACGATAGTTTAACAATAACTAATGTTGTGTACGTGAGGTAGGAGTAATATTCTTTAATAAGTCACTGGGTCTTAGAAATTGATCCATATTTTATTTATTTTTTGTGTTATAATGAAGTATATTCTCAGGGCAGAATAATCCCCAGTGAACCTGCACACGTCTTCTGAGTTTTATATGAAATGAATGTCTTGGACTACTTTCTGTAGCCGCACTACACCCTAAAGGCAGCATGTATCCCTCCACCATTTTAATGATCTGGTTCTAAAAGCAGGTTCTAGAGCCGAGCTCTTCTCAGAACTCTGGTAGAACAGTGTCTCAGGCATCAGGCAGCGTCTTCATCACCATTAGGTGAAGAACTTTCTGTGAGGAGCTTTTATTAGAGCTTCAGACGTCTGCTTCCCTTCTCCTCCACTGTAGAACCACAGCTCTGACTGGGGGAGCTTATCTAGAACCTCCACTGTAGAACCACAGCTCTGACTGGGGGAGGTTATCTAGAACCGAGCGCTTCACACCAAACCCCCACTCTGACTCTTTAATATCAAATTATGCAGAGAATTTGAAAAATTGGTGAAATTTCCCTTTAAAGGCAGGGTTAGAGTGGGTGGTCTGAGAGCTGATATGATAAGGGTGTGGGCTGTGGTGTGTTTGGCCTTGGCAGAAGCAAGGCCTGAAACACTGGACAGTGTGTGTGTGTGTGTGCTTGTAAGTGTTAATCGGTGCCTCGCTGGCCTCAGTTACTTCCAATTAGCCGCATGTCCAGTAAAACATCACCTAACAAGGCTTGCATGCTCCTGTGGAAAGTTGGCAGGCCCTGTCCTCCTCAGCACTGCTGTGATCTGTCAAACAGACAGACCAGCACTGCGTCTCACGTGTGCGTGTGTGTGTGTGTGTGTGCGTGTGTGTCCAGGTGCACCTCTGTCTTTATTTATGTATATACAGCCATAATGTTAGTACCTAACATTGAGTAGCCCCCCTCCCCTTCTGACACCACAGCAAGTCTGACCATTTGAGATATGGGCTCCTTCACAAGACCTCTGAAGGTGTCCTGCTGTGGTGTCTGACCCCAAGACTAACGTTAGCCTTAAATCCTTTAAGTCCTGTAAGTTGAGGTGGACAGGACCTCCATGGGAATCAGTACGAGCCTTGGGTGCCCACGATCCTGTCGCAGGTTTACTGGTTGTCCTTCCTTGGAGCGCTTTTGCTAGGCACTGACCACTGCATACTGGACGGAACACCCCACAAAACCTGCTTGCTGATGTTCTGGAGATGTTCTGACCCAGTCAATGTCTAGAACATCACAGTTTGGTTCTTGTCAAAGTGTCTCAGATTCTTACGCTTGTCCATTTTTCCTGCTTCATCACCTTTATCACCTTCAAGAACTGACCGTTCACTCACTGCCTGATATGTAGATCCACCCCTAGACAGACAGGAGCCACTGGACCCAGATCATCAGCGTTGTTCACTTCAGCTGTCAGTGGTGCTAATGCTATGATGTGTGTGTGTGTGTGTGTGTGTTTCCACCCCAGGCAAGATCAAGTATTCGGAGCGTGTGTATGACGCTTGTATGGAAGCGTTCGACTGCCTGCCCCTCGCAGCACTGCTGAATCAGCAGTTTCTGTGTGTGCACGGAGGGCTCTCACCCGAAATCAGCTGCCTCGACGACATCCGAAAGGTAAGGGAGGGTGTGGGTGGGTGGGGAGGGGTTGGGGAGCGATGCAATGAGCTTGTATTAAATCAAGTCTGAGTTTCTCACACTCCTACACTGTAGAACTGCTGCCTAAAACAAAAAGATATATAAATATTAGGGGTTTGTATTGGTGATATTCTAGAAAAATATGAAATCCTGATATTTACAGAGATCTTCCGGATGCACCATCTTTATCGTGATGTTTTGACATGCAGACAAAATGCATCAATAGCAGCAGATTCTCAAAACTGCTACTCAGATACTCTCCCAGACTGAATACACTGGATCGATATCTGTGTTTATCAATCAAATCAATATTAAAGTACAGTATTGTCATGTTGCCCACCTCTGATATAGTGACACTAAATATATACAGTATAGAAGTCAAAGGATTACACAGCTGGAGTGCAGGGTGGAGGGGAGCATTGCACAGTGGAAAATGTGCAGCAGTGATCGTGCACCATAATGCTGCACAATTGAGCAGAAGTAAGCACTGACCTGCCACTTCATTAACACCACCTGTTTCTGCGCTCACTGTCCGTTCTGTCCATCAGCTCCACTGGTCATAATGGAGCTCTGTGCAGTTCTGTAACTCCAGACTGTGTCCATCATTTCCTCTGCATACTCTGTTAGTCAGCGTCCTTTCACCCTTTCTTCAGTGGTCAGGACCCCCTCATGACTGACCACCACAGAGAAGGTAGGTAGTGTCTGGGTGGAGGGTCATTCTCAGCACTGCAGTGAGACTGACTGACATGGTAGTGGTGAGGGTGTAAGCGTGTGTTGCGCTGGTTGGAGCAGATCAGAGCTCCTGTGTCTTTGCTGGGTTTGTGACCTCACTGTTGCAGAGTTTGACCACAGATCTCACCTCGGACCTCCACACAGCGTGGTGTAGATTACACACAGCTGTTACGCAGCCGGCCCTTTCAGTTCAGGCTCTGGTTTTAAACCTGTGCACATGTGGAGACGGGCACATGCTGCAGCACGATAGATAATGAGTGGAGTGTGTGTTTGTGCTCAGACTGACAGTTTTAAAGCTGTGTGTGTGGGTCTGTGTGTTTGCTCTGCAGTTAGACCGGTTTAAGGAGCCCCCGGCATTCGGGCCGATGTGTGACCTGCTGTGGTCGGACCCTGGGGAAGATTACGGCAGTGAGAAAACACAGGAGCACTTCTGTCACAACAGTGTGAGGGGCTGCTCCTACTTCTACAGGTAATATTTACACGCTGTATGAGTGTCTCCTGGACCTGCCCGAACAGAATCAGTCCCAGGTTCTGATTTTAAGGTACTAAAAACATCGCAGCCGAAGTTGCACTTGGATTTAGCGGGTGATTGGTTTGAAACAGCGGCGTCTGACGGATTTGGCTGATTTCTGAATATATCTGATATGATGCTGATGTGTTTAGGTGATGCTGGACTGCTGCACTAAACTACCTGCACTTTATTCACTTCACTGCGTTACTCTACTAAGTGTGCTATTTAAAAAGTCGATCCAAGTGGGTTTAGTCCCAATTTCTACACTCTACACAATGTTGATGTATCACCATAAGCAGATACACACATCAGCAATATCAGATATCAGGATCCACAACCCTCAGATCTGTGCAGTCCTAGACACCAGTAGTAACAGACTTTTTCTCTCAATTTCAAACCATCGCAGTTTGTTTCTTAAATGATAAATGTTTACATTTTTTTAATTTAATTTTTAATTTTTTTTTGTTTACAAGATCATAAATGATGTTTTAGTTCAAGGGGCTGGGCTTTTCTTTTCTCCCCACCCAAATTTAATTGCCTCATATTTTTCTTACTAATTCTATATATATTATTATTTTTTTATTTTATTTTAATATATATATTTTTCCCAATGTTTTGATAAATGAGGTTTAATAAATGATACTTTTGGGCACTCTGGCCTTTACAATCATTTTATTATTATTATTATTATTATTATTATTATTATTTTGTGTGCACACCTTCCTCCAGCTTCATCAGTTTGATGATGGAAGCTATATGATAGATAATGATAGAACTCATAAAATATATTATTTATATATTTCATTACTGTCTAGTAGTTAGCTTTCTGCTTTCACCAACCAGCAGGACAAAGACACCAAAAATCATTGACAGCGGCCCACTCCGTGATCCGTTTTTCAAAACTTCCTCCCACCTTCAGGATACGTCGGAACGGGGGGAATTTCTAGTCTTTAAACTGGAAAATCCATCTTTCTAATCCAGCCTTATTGAAACTCCCCGGTTTAGTAAACGGATACTATAATAGACGACTTTAGATTTGGTCCTCTCCCAAAGACACTGGACTCTTCCTTACTCTGATCATGATAAAATGGCTTTGATGGATTGCAGTCATCATCATACTCATGTTCTCCCCTCTCTCCTGCAGTTATCCTGCTGTGTGTGACTTCCTAATGAACAATAATTTGTTGTCGATAATCCGAGCACACGAAGCCCAGGACGCAGGGTGAGTGCAACATGCCCCCTCCGCAGTCTCTGAATGGATCTCTGGATGAGTGTATTGATCACACTGGTCTTTAATGTGGTCTTTCTGCCCTGTTTAGGTATCGAATGTACAGGAAAAGCCAGACGACAGGGTTCCCCTCCTTAATCACAATCTTTTCAGCACCAAACTACTTAGATGTTTATAACAATAAAGGTGAGTCTGCTGGAGAGAACCTGTGAAGGTCATGGGGTGTTGATCTGTTGGGTCTGTAAGCTAATCTAATGATCCTCTCTTTTTCTTTTTGTCTGGTTCTCTGATTAGCTGCTGTGTTGAAATATGAGAACAATGTGATGAATATCCGGCAGTTTAACTGCTCTCCTCACCCGTACTGGCTGCCCAACTTCATGGACGTGTTCACGTGGTCTCTGCCCTTTGTCGGGGAGAAAGGTACAGAGCAGGTTTTTCCACACTCTTCTTTTCGCTGCTCAGCCCAAACCAAGAACTCTTACTTTTAGAGTGAAAGGCTTCCACACAGTGGATGTAGCACAGCAGCGTGCGACACCAACATCTAAAAAATGAAAACCGTCGTTATTAATGAAGGTGCACACACCGGCGTCTGCCATCAACCTGCACCACTCACTGTCCAGAACCACAAAAACACTCAGAGCATATGTTCTAAATTTACACAGAGAACAACATCAGCTGTTTGAAGAAATGTTGATCATCTAAACTGTAAATTTGTGAAATGTTTAATATTAAAGTTTATAATACATTTATAAATAGAAGGAAATATTAAGAAGGAAGTTAAATTCACTAGAAGCAATAACACACAGCTGCTTTACTAAACACTATTAATTCTGTAATACTAAAAAATAATAAATAAATAAAAGAAGCAAAGGCACTGATTCTAAACCCTTTGGATGCCTTAATAGTTCTTTGTCTGGTTAAAGCGTCCGATACACACACACACACACACACACACACACACACTTACCAATGTGTAAACAACTGACCAGCGTTTACAACTTACGTTTTATATACATATATACATATATTTTACACATGTATGTATGTGTATTTTTTATATATATATATATATATATATATATATATATATATATATATATAATATATATATATAAAATATACACATACATACATGTGTACACACACACACACACATACACACACACGCATGCATACATACATGTGTACACACACAAAGTTGTTGACCGTGTTGTTAATCTGTTAATTAAAGCTAATCTGTGTAATATGAAATAATCTAAAAGCTTGTCATGTTGATACATGACGACTGCGTGGCCTTTTAACTATATGTGTATCAGGATGCTGGCTACTGGTTGCTAAGCAACAGCAGTGGTGACATTACTGTAAGCTGCTGCTAACTGTTAACCTTGTGACACCAGTGGCAGTGTAGAAGAAAATGGTGTTTATAGAAATGATGACATTTGAAGTAGCTGTGCTGGGCTTGTGAGGGGTTTACTGACGTGTGTGTGTGTGTGTGTGTGTGTGTGTGTGTGTTTTGTTTGTATGCAGTGACTGAGATGCTGGTGAACGTGTTAAACATCTGCTCTGACGATGAGCTCATGTCAGAAGGAGACGACACCTGTGAAGGTAAAACTCACCTGCCTGCTGCACTTCACTCCTCAGGCTGTTACACACACACACATACAGTCCAGCTTC
Source organism: Salminus brasiliensis (assembly GCF_030463535.1). Taxonomy (NCBI): domain Eukaryota; kingdom Metazoa; phylum Chordata; class Actinopteri; order Characiformes; family Bryconidae; genus Salminus; species Salminus brasiliensis. The sequence goes on from NC_132893.1 coordinate 35,784,937, forward strand.
AGAGTAGAACCCGGAGCTCTTGAGAGCGCCGCCCCGGGCACCTTAAACTTAAACCCTGTGTTAAAACAGGAGAATCGTGTTCCTGTTCCACTATCACTCCATCTGTTTAAACCGGGAGATTACAGTTAGAGGAAGTGTCTGAAGAGCTGAGCGTATTTTCGAGCTGTGTTCGAGACGAGGGAGGACACTTTTGGCACGCTTCAACTGTAGCTCAAGGTCCAGCTTTAATCAGACAGTAAAACGTTTAGTTGAATAGTTGGTTGAGTTTCTATAACTATGTTCCAGCGCAGTTATAAGGTTAGTGGTGGTGTTTGTTGTGTAGAGCTAAGAAGCCTTCGGTGTTCGTGTCAGAACCGTATACCTGGTACATTCTGTCCTTAATTCAGCCAGCCGGTGCATTTCTAACGGAATCATTCAGAGCCCCCCTCCCCGAGCCTGAGGAACTGTCATGCAGGAATACTGTGGCCCACTTTACTGCGCTTGATGCCCATTTGATTTGTCCTTCTTTTTCAGTGGTGCATAATTATATCTTGGCCTGACACATTTCCTCTGTGTGTCTTTGGGCCCTGGGAGTTTTAGAAATGGGGGTTATCGATCCCTTCAGGGAGAGAAAGATCTGAGGTTTCGTTTGATCCACCGTCGTGCTGCTTAACTGTCTGATTACGGGCAGCTAACAATGACATCGTGAAGCGAGCGTCTCCACTTTGATGAAGAATGCAGGCACGTCTGTAACTGTGAGCATGCCATCGTTTCATCCGCCGAGGATGAAGGTTTGATTGTGTGCCTGTTGGACGTCTCCAGCCAGAGATTTTCTTTTGGCAGAGTAATAAGGCACAGCGAGTAATAAGGCACAGCGCGCCTGCAGATATTAAAAATGCCTCAATAATGCATAACTGATTTAAAGAGTATGTACACTACATGTCCAAATGTTTGTGGACACCCCTTCTAATGAATGCATTCAGCTACTTTACGTTTTACCCATTGCTGACACAGATGTGCAAATGCACACACACAGCTTGTCTAGTCCCTGTAGAGGAGAAGTACTGCCAATAGAATAGGACTCTCTGGAGCAGATCAACATCATGACCCTATTGACTCCATGCTGCCTAATGCCAGGTGTGGGCTAGAGGGGTATAAAGCCCCCCAGCATTGAGGAGCTGTGGAGCAGTGGAAGAACTGTGTTCTCTGGACTGATGGTGGTGGATCTCCATCCAGTACTTTTGGAATGAATTTGGGTTCATGAGGTGGGGTGGTGATCATCATCCAACATCCTGACCTCACTCACACTCTCGTTGCTGAAAGCAATCAAATCCTCACAGCAATGCTCCTGCTCCAAAATCTAGTAGAAAGTCTTCTTCTCTGGTTACTCCAACAAAAGCAGGATCAACTTTTTTAATGCCCTTGATTTCAGAAGAAACAAAAAATGAGCAGGCGTCCCAATACTTTTGTCCAACTAGTGGATTACAAATATCTCTGTAAACAAAGTTATATTAATAAAAATAAAACCCAGATGAGCCAGAATATTAGAACCACTCCCAGATGAAGGTAATGGTGGTGTTAGTAGAGCTGCATGTGAGGGTCTGGCATCTCTGTTAGTCGGTAAGTGTGTAGATGGTTGACGTGTTGGATTCCCATCAGCCCCCTGCTTCAGGGAAATCTGATTAAAGGAATGAACTCTCCAGCTGCGTTAACAACTAACACAAGACCAGTGATGACAGCGATGGCAAAATTACAGAAGATTAACTCTTTCTTTTTCTCTCTCTCTCCCTGTGTGTGTGTGTGTGTGTGTGTGTGTGTGTGTGTGTGTGTGTGTGTGTGTGTGTGTGTGTGTGTGTGTGTGTGTGTGTGTGACTGACTGACTGACTGACTGACAGGTGGTGCTCCAGCTGTACGTAAGGAAGTGATCAGAAATAAGATCCGTGCTATTGGCAAGATGGCCCGAGTTTTCTCTGTACTGAGGTGAATACACACACACACACACACACACACATACACTTCACACAGTGACGCCTTTGGGGAAGCTTGTTTTCCTCACACAGTCACATACTCCGTTTCCCATGCAATCACTCACACTCTCGCAATTCCATATGCAGATCATTTTCCTTTTACAAACAAGCTCATCAAGCCCTGTGTTCAGTGGAACATAGTATTAACCCCTTACACCCTGTGACGTTTCTTACACCCTAGGGAATACTAATCAGTAACTACATGCAAAGCAGTACTGAGCTTAAACCTAAGTTAGAACAGTGAGGTGTGTGTGTGTGTGTGTGTGTGTGTGTGTGTGTGTGTGTATATATATATATATATATATATATATATATATATATATATATATATGACACACACACACACACACACACACACACTGCCTGGCTGAAAAATTGATTTCACTAAGCAAATAGGTAAGAGCCTCCCATTGGATAATAACTGCATGTGTGATCATGTTTCAGCACGTTCTTTAACCCTGACTGATGCAGCGAGCAGCTTCTCATTTGTTAGACAAACATGTGAAGGACACACCCTGTGGTCGTGGAAAAGATCTAATCCGTTTCAGAAGGGTTCAATTCTGCATCAAGCAGAGAAACCGTTTAAGGAGGTTGCTGAACTGTCCATCGCTGTCCATTATTAAAACTGGAAGGACAGTGGTGGGGGGGGGCATCATCTTCAAGGAAGTAATCTTGAATGATGGTTATCGACGATCAGGTTGAAATCAGGTTGTAGTCAAACAGCAGTAGAACTTAGGGATATTTTTCTATTGACTGGAGATACAAGTGTTTTTGTGTGACTAGGGAGATTATTATATGGATGCTGAATTAATAGGAGTTACTGAATAAAATGCGTGTGTGTGTGTGTGTGTGTGTGATTTCTTATTCTTTGTCTTTCTGCAGGGAGGAGAATGAGAGCGTGTTGCAGTTGAAGGGTTTGACCCCCACTGGAACGCTGCCATTAGGAGTGCTGTCTGGGGGCCGACAAACACTGCAGAGTGGTAAGAGTGTCTGCCCACATCTACACACACACACACACACACACACACACACACACACACACACACACACACACACACTGCGCTTGTGTGTCAGGCTCCATACAACTGCTCATGCTCTGTATTACTACTTCTGTCTCTCTCTTTCTCTTCACTTTTCCTGTAGTATTATAGCCCCCCCTTATCTATTGCCCTCTCTCTGTATAACTATACTCTCCACCCCCCCACCAACACACAACTCCACTGTCCTGTTGCTGTGCCCACCTCACGTCCTCCCTCACCTCTCGGGTCCGTCTTCCCTGTTTTACAAACCCTCTGGAGAATCCAGCCCATCATATGCAGTCCGGGGTGATTTTATAGATCAGAAACTGAGACTCAGTTTGAGACTCTGCCCGGGCACTTCAGAGCGATGTGGAGGTGATGATCCAGTTTGGAGTATAAAAATACACTGATGGAGATTCGACTACATCTGATTTTAGAGAGTTTTTCATTATTAGTAGCTAGTTCAGTGAGGTTTCTCATTTGTGTTGGGCCCTAAATGCTAAATTCAGGCTGTTTTCAGTGTTGGGAGTTTCAGTACTGTTCGCCTTCCTCCAGATGCATCTGTGTGTTTAAAGAATTTTAAAGGGGTGCAGAGTTTTCCTCCTTATTTCTGTAGCATAAAGGCTGTTACCACAGTCATTTCAGCACAATTTTCTTGGACTTAGAAAGAACAGAAAATCTACTGACCCCAAAACATAAATGAAATGAAATACACTATGTGGACAAAAGTATTGGGACACTTGCTTCTTCAGTGCTTTTGATTGCATGAGGTCAGAAAATTGGGTGATAGTCACCACCCCACCCTACCTCACCACCCCAACTCATCCCAGAAGTACTGGATGGAGCTCCACCATCATTCCAGAGAACACAGTTCCTCCACTGCTCCACAGCTCCTCAATGCTGGGGGGCTTTATACCCCTCTACTAGCCCACAACTGGCATTAGGCAGCATGGAGCCAATAGGTTCATGATGTTGATCTGCTCCAGAGAGTCCTATTCTATTCTACAGGGACTAGACAAGCTGTGTGTGTGTGCATTTGCACATCTGTGTCAGCAATGAGTGCAACTTAAAGTAGTTGAATGCATTTATTAAAAGGGATGTCCACAAACATTTGGACATATAGTGGAGTAGGTATTATACCAGTAGTAGTTTTACAGATGGAACTCAGCAGCCCGCTGTCTGTTGTCGGGAGTGTCTGTTATCAGTTAGTGTTCTTTTCTGAGTTCAGTGAAACCTGCTGAAATGACTGTCTGGGGTAATCGATCGGGCACTGCAGAGGCGGGAGGCAGAGATCACGGTGAAGAGCAGTGGAGTATCCCCTTAAACCCCCTTAAAAGTTCAGAATATTCAAATTATTCAGTGAATCATTTCACAAATGATCCATTAATCGAATAACCAATTCGCTGTGATGTCGTACATTTACCCTCCTGTTCTCAGCCTCCGGTCGTTAGCATGCTGAGCAGCTGGTGTGGCCGTGTGACTGAGATGCAGTGTTGACCCAGTTTAGCAAGACTGCTGTTAGCATGCCACTGCTTCCTGTCCTCGGCCACGCAGATGAATTCACCAGCCTCTCGCGTCCTGCCGCTCTCACAGCTCACACTCGCTTCTCACTAACACTCACTGAAGCCTTCACTCTCTAGCAGCCCATGCTAGCATACTACTGATCAAGTGCTAACTCCTGATTAGCCTCCCACTGTTCCTGAAGTGATGACTCCGACGCTGAGCCGCTGGACTAACGTTTCAGACCGACGTGCTCAGGTTTGTTTTTGTTGAAATGAACCACATGCCTTGAAACCTGGATCTCTTAGAGTAGCTCCACCCTCAGTATCGGCGAGTCTCCGCCCTCTCTGCAGGTTTGAAGGATGCACTGTAGGGGGTCAAGAACCTTCGCAAGGAGCTGGCAAGGTAGAAAGCAGCCAATCAGGGGCTTTTCTGCCTCAGACAGGAGTTCACGTTTATATTGGATGCGGCAGAACTGAACTTTTATCCCCTAGGGGGCGCACAAGTCAGGTTTGCAGCTGCAAAAGTGTTGTTAATGAAAGGGTTTTATTGTTTGTTTGTTTTTTATTAGACAAATCGCTTGTTTTACCCAAATGCTAGAAGGCTGAAAAGGTTTATAGGAAAAAAACTTTAAGATTTGAGACACATTTATTTGACATATTTATTAAGCGTTTTCACTTCGTTATTTTATGGATGATGCATTTTTAGCTTGATCCATTCAGACTGGTTTCTCAGCACCACAGAAGGGCTGAAAAGGCTGAGCTTTTCCCCAAGCTAACATGCTAATTATATGGTAATTCAAACCCCAAGTTAACACACTAGCCACAGGCTAATATGTTAGACCACAGCTTACATAAATAAAAAGCCCAGACACACACACACTCGTTAGCTAGCCACTAGATAATATGTTAGCCCCTGACTGATGCTTATATATAGCGCCATAAGCTTATATATTAGCACCAAGCTAATGTGTTAGCTTAGAGGTCACATAGCTTTAGGCTAATGCGTTTCCCCTCAGCTGATGCACTCGCCACAAGCTAATATGTTAACCCAAAGCTAATGTGTGGTAGCACATAGCTGTGAGGTAATGTTTGTACCCTCGGCTAACTCAGTAGCCGCTATCCAAACATAAATGACCTGGTAAAAGACAGAGTGCGGTCACTGCAGGCCTGCTGTCCACGCTCCACCCCTGACCCGGGCCTCGCAGGCTGAGCAGGATGTGGCGTGTTGAGGTTCTGGGGTAACTGATGACCTTTTACTCGGCTCATAAATCACTTGCTCTGAGTTCTGAAGCATGTCGTGGGTCTCTAACCCCGGCTTTGGCACTTCAGCTGCTGCTGTGTTTATGACGACCACAGACCTTCACAATCAGATTAGTTTCACTTTTATGCCGCTTGACTTTTCTGTGGGAAATGATGTTCTGTGGATTTTGCTGTACTTGTTTCCGTGAAAATGGGAGGAGTTTGTGTTAAAACCGCGTTGTTAACACCACCTCCCTTTGGTATGATACCATCACATACTGATGTGTGAAGACGGTGAATACAACACACACACACACACACACACACACACACACACACACACACACACACACACACGCGAATTAGGGGTGGACCATTTTATTGTGATATACTGTTCTGAGCACATTATGAATATCACTTAATATATATATATATATATATATATATATATATATATATATATATATATATATATATATATATAATTAGTGTAATTAGTCCTGTAACTAGGGGATATTATGCAGACATATTGAATATAAATTAATGCACTCAGTATTGAATAATCTGCCACTACTGATTCATTCTGTCTGCCTGTCAGAATATTGCTTATTGTGAAAATGTCAACATATCGTGCTGTAATAGTTTTAAGTATTACACCCCATATATCAAATGATCCACCTGATAAACAGAAATGCTTTTAGAGTTTTCTACTCTTTGAAGTGCGTTTACAATGTTTTGAATAATTAGCGTGATTTTGTGATAAATGTTTGTGACTGTTTTTCTACCTCTCTTTATCCCTCACAGCTCAAAGCCTTTAATACTCACATACATAAACAACCCTGAAAGCAGTACAGCCTGAAACACTTTGGGTGGGGCTAAACTGCTGTAGGTCGAATTGAGGTGGGGCTAAAGTGCTGTGGGCTGGATGGGGTGGGGCTTAACTGCTGTAGGTCGAATTGCGGTGGAGTTAAACTGCTGTAGGCTGAATAGAGGTGGGGTTAAACTGCTGTGGGCTGGATGGGGTGGGGCTTAACTGCGGTAGGTCGAATTGAGGTAGGGCTAAAGTGCTGTGGGCTGGATGGGGTGGGGCTTAACTGCGGTAGGTCGAATTGAGGTAGGGCTAAAGTGCTGTGGGCTGGATGGGGTGGGGCTTAACTGCGGTAGGTCGAATTGAGGTGGGGCTAAACTGCTGTAGGTCAGATAGAGGTGGGCTGAGTGTATGGGGCTAAACCTGGCATAGGCTGAGTGGGGGTGGAGCTAACCTGGCATAGGCTGAGTGGGGGTGGAGCTAACCTGGCATAGGCTGAGTGGGGGTGGAGCTAACCTGCCATAGGCTGAATAGGCACATAAATATCATTGTGTTTTGCTTACATCCACAAGCTCTTATATCATTTTATTTTGTTTAGGTTTTCTGTAATTGGACCCTTTAAAATTTCAAGGCATGGTTTTCTCAAAAACAAACGGGTTTATGAGCACAGAGCCGGTTCTGAATGGCTGAACTAACCGTGCATTGTGTGTGTGGGGCTGAGCTGGACTGTATGTGTATGGGGAGGCTGTGCTGGGAGGGGCTGGGTGATGCGGGTTTTGGTGGTCGTTTGATTTGCATTGATAACTTGACTCACTCTCTCTCCGTTCGTGTTGGGCATGCCACTGCTACTCACGCTTACTCAGCCACCGTAGAAGCAGCCGAGGCCCGAGGTACGCAACACGTCTGTGGAATGTCTCTCTCTGTGTGTGTGTGTGTGTGTGTGTGTGTGTGTGTGTGTGTGTGTGTGTGTGTGTGTGTGTGTCACTGTACTGCAGTGTGTCTCTTCTGTTACTGTAGCTCATGTGTAGTGTCCTTTCTGTCCTTCATTTTAATTGGAATATGCTCTGTATGTGCTTCAGTGAATGTGTTAACTTATTTTAACAGTGTAAGCAGTTTATTAGTGTTTTATCATTTCTATCACTGTATGTATGCAAGCTGTAAGGCAGTGTCTCTGTATAGGAGAAATTTACTCAGTGTATACAAACACACATGCATGCACATATACGTATTGCTGATGTCAGAATAAACCCTCCAGAAAAGTGACATTTTCAATGTAAGAAGACTAAGTAAAGGTCGAGAGAGGTAAATGTAGACTCTTTCAGCTGGTCCATTTACCATAAATGTTTAATATAAAGGGCAGTAATTAAAATAATGTTAAATAGTGAAAAAAAGATTTTTGGTTCCAACAGCAGTATACGTCTCAAAAATGGGTTAAAACTGTGCCTCTCAGCAGTGCAGTGATTGTTTTGTCAGTGGTCTTAGTGTGTCTACCTGTAAAACTCAATAGAACATTAGTACACACCCAAAAGAAAGATAATTGAGGTGATAGAAGAACTACAGGTTCCACTGTTGCTGCTATTAGTGAAAGAACTCTCTTAGTCCAATACAGAACCCCAACTGCTAACAGTGTACAGTATTTACTAGCTATGCAAAAAACACACACATACACACTTTCTGAAGAGTGTGAGCTGAGGGCATCAGTGTGAGAAGACCACAGTGAGAGAGAAGTCTGTTTTTATCACTGTCACTTCCTGTCAAAAAAAGACAGAAAGGGAAACATCAGACTTCACACTGTAGCAGAAAGACTGAAGTTAGTGCCTAGACGTACGTTTATACAATGCATTTATACACTGCGTTTATACACTGCAATTATACACTGCGTTTATACACTGCGTTTATACACTGCGTTTATACAGTACGTTTATACACTGCGTTTATACACTGCGTTTATACACTACGTTTATACACTGCGTTTATACACTGCAATTATACAGTACGTTTATACACTGCGTTTAAGTCAGTCAGTCTTAATGTTGCGTAGTTTCACTAGTCCAGCTGATAAACAGCTGCAGTGAGTGTATGAGCGCTGTGTGTGTCTGCTGAGTATCTGTGTAGTCCAAAACCGTCTTCGCTGTTGTTGAGCTCCGTCCTGCAGACAGGCCTTACAGAAAGCTTTTATTGGGGCAAATACTAATTCATGATTGAATTAATTAATCCATCCAGGCTCCGCCCACAAATCTGGTGTTCTGTGTTGTCAGGTCTGGCAAGCTAGTAAAAACCAGTATATCACAATACCTACATTTAGAGTGTTATTAATTATTATTCACCCTAATGAGAGACTGTAGCTCCTCCTCCTCAGTGTATATCACAATACCTACATTTAGAGTGTTATTAATTATTATTCACCCTAATGAGAGACTGTAGCTCCTCCTCCTCAGTGTATATCACAATACCTGCATTTAGAGCGTTATTAATTATTATTCACCCTAATGAGAGACTGTAGCTCCGCCTCCTCAGTGTATATCACAATACCTACATTTAGAGCGTTATTAATATTCACCCTAATGAGAGACTGTAGCTCCGCCTCCTCAGTGTATATCACAATGCCTACATTTAGAGCGTTATTAATTATTATTCACCCTAATGAGAGACTGTAGCTCCGCCTCCTCAGTGTATATCACAATACCTACATTTAGAGCGTTATTAATTATTATTCACCCTAATGAGAGACTGTAGCTCCGCCTCCTCAGTGTATATCACAATACCTACATTTAGAGCGTTATTAATTATTATTCACCCTAATGAGAGACTGTAGCTCCGCCTCCTCGGTGTATATCACAATACCTACATTTAGAGCGTTATTAATTATTATTCACCCTAATGAGAGACTGTAGCTCCGCCTCCTCAGTGTATATCACAATACCTACATTTAGAGCGTTATTAATTATTATTCACCCTAATGAGAGACTGTAGAGTTTCTCTGACGCTGGTCAGATGGTAGTTGGTAGTGATGGGTATGAAGGGACCGGTTTGTGGGCGGAGCCTGGAGAGGACCGTTTGCCCTTGTGGTTGAAGAGTGCAGTGTGTAACTGGTGCTCTGGGTTTGAGAGCTGTGTGTTGCGTGTCTGTGGCTTCTAATAAGTGTTGTCTTTTCTTTCTGGTTAATTTTAAACACGCTAACTTGGCCAACCTAATCAAGTAAGTAACACCTCCATAACCTTTCTGCTGATTTTTGGTGCTTAAAAAAGAAAACTTGGATGATCCGCATTACAGGGACAGTGTTTTGTGAGTCGAGCGCCACAGTGTGGCCGTTATAAAGCCTTGCAGGCTAAGCAGGGGCAGTATGGCTGTGTTACTGTGATACCCGGTCAGTTCTTCTAGAACACTGAACAGCTGCATGGGTTTAAAAAAGTACAGTAAACACACCGGGACTCTTTCAGCACCTAATGCTTACGTAAATAGAGGTGGTTCTGGTAGTTGAGCCAGTAGTCAGCTCTAGTCATCAGCATTATAGTGGACTAGGTATTTAAAGAAAGCAAATACATGTAAAATGAGATATTGGTCTAGATCAGGGGTGGGCAACGGGGGCTGATTTCCCTGCTCTAACAGACTGGCAGTAACAGGTGAGCTGAGTCAGGTGTGCCTGAGCAAGAAAAGCACAAAACTGCAGGAATCCAGCCCTCCAGAACCAAATGTAATAAAACCTGCAGAAATTAAGGAGTTTAATTAATTATAGTTTTATATCAAATATTGACTGTTTTTAAAAATTCTTCACCAAACTCAGAAAAGACAAATGTCTTGATGCGCATCGTAAAAATCGGACGTGATATTTTTGCTAAATCGGCCACCGTTAGCATTAGCCGTTGTAAATGCGGAGGCTAATCCTTTGCTTTTCTGCCTGTTTCTCTTTCCAGCCATCCAAGGCTTCAACCCTCAGCACAAAATCCAGAGTTTCGAGGAGGCGCGTGGTTTGGACCGGATAAATGAGAGGATGCCGCCACGCAAAGACGGGAAACAGCCGGACGGCATGGCAAACTCCATCAACGCCACCAACTCTCCTGACAAAAACGGCACCAATGCGCAGGCATAATCCCATCATTCTCAAAAGCCCCTTTATCATCACTCCTTATTCTCTCTCTCTCTCTCTCTCTCTCTCTCTCTCTCTCTCTCTCTCTCTCTCTCTCTCTCTCTCTCTCATTCTCTCTCTCTCTCTTCCTCTTTTCCTCCTGTTATTAGAGGCGGTGCCCTCTCCACGAAAGCTCTCTGGGACCGTTTTAGGAGAGAATGGCACAGTTCTACCATGAGAAAGGTGTAGTCAAATAAAAAAAATAATAATTCATGGTTTTTATTTATTTATTGATATAAGAAATTACATCTCTATAACATTTGAAAAAAATCTAAATTAATAAATACATGAGTGTTCAGAGAATATAAAATACAGTATATATAGACATAGCATTGGATTGTTGTCATCACAGTCTCAGTAGAGGTAAAAAAAACAAAAAAAAAACATTTTGTAAATTTTAGTTGATTGATTTACGGCACCGTTTTGTTTTTGTTTTGTTTTTTGTTGTTTTTGTTTTGTTTTTTCATTCAGAACTAGTAGCTCAGCAGAAATTCTCTAATATTGTGTGTGCTTTGCAAGGGATCATTTGGCCCAAAGTACTTAAATACAGTGCATATGTTCGTGAACACCCAAGACAAGTATTACATCTTGGGTGATGAGATATAAAAAAAATAAAAATAATAATAATCAAAAAAATCAAAAAAAAAAAAAATAACTAACACCCACAAACAAAAAAGCTTTCGTTCATTGAAACGCTTTGTGTAAACCGCTCCTCTCTGAGGCTGGTGGAAGCTGAGGAGAGTGCATTACTGATTCAAGTGTTGACACATTTATATGTCTGTATATTTTAAAGTGTTCCTGCACTTGAATGTTAGGGCTTCATGTTGGGGTTCATGTTTCTTTCTTTATGCTCTTTTTTTTTATTTTTTTTTTTATTCTTTAAATCCAAACCGTTCAGGAAGAATCCGACACAATCCCAGACGCTTCAGGCGCTTCACTGATGCTTAGTGCAGTGATGTCTGCCTGTCTGCCCATTTCCTGTCTGTCTTCACTTCTACAGTTATTAAAGCTCTAATTTCTGTTCTTCAGCTCAGGCTTGAGACCTGAGAATAGTTCATACCCCGAGCCTGAGGTTTTGACTAGCATCCTAAAAACGGCCACTTCCTTCCTTCCTTCCTTTCTTTCTTTCTTTCTTTTTTTTATATTTGTTTGTTTGTTTGTTTGTTTTTTTCTCCCTCCTCTCGCTCGCTCTCTCTTTTGGTCAGTCCTGTAGTTTAGGTAGTTCAGGGTAAATAAAGGGACGCAGTAGGCGATTTTGAGAATTTGCTCAATGCTACTTCAGAAAGATAGCGTGTATGCCTTACATCCAGTTTCACCGTGTTCTCCCCGGCCTTTCTGAGGTTCTTTCTTTTTTAATGACTCTTCTTGTGTCCTGATGCTCCGGGCTTTCAGATTTTAACATGAATATACTACTGCTTTTTCATGCTCTCACTTTCCTGAATACGGTACTGTTTTTCTTACGCTGCATTTCCTTTCTCCTGTTTATATATATATATATATATATATATATATATATATATATATATATATATATATATATATATATATACACACACACACACACACACACACACACACACACACACACACACACAGTACTGTCTAAAAGTTTTAGTCCCCTTTTAGTCAATTAGAATGAGAAGCTGCTCAGTACGTGTTTAGTAAGATGGGCAGTGTTAAAGTGTTTAAAACACTAATATTACAATAAATATATTAATACAGTCCTACAGTCTTTCCATCACTGTTTTCATCATTAGAACATCTCCAAAGTTCTCCTCTCTCATGGAGTCTAGTATTATTTAGAGTTCTCCTCAGATCAACACCTGGTTTGGTGGTAAATCCGGGCTTAATGATGGTAAATCAGGTGAGCTGATGATGATGATGATGATGATGATGATGATGATGATGATGGAGTTGATTGAACACATCCTCCACGCTGTGCTGGCTGGACTGGGGTGCGTCCAGGAGAAACCTGGAGGAACTGAGCTCTGTTCTTCAGACTAGCTCACAGACAAGATCTCACTACTTTCTTTCTTCAGAATGAGAAGCTCTTGATTCTCCTTTCTACTGGATTCATGTTGAGCTGCATCTGATCTAAGGATATCTGGAGCTTCTACAGTAAAAGCAGGGTTTAGAGGGATGGGATTAGGGGACTAAAACCTCTGTACTGTGTGTGTGTGTGTGTGTGTGTATATGTATGTATATATATATATATACACTCATCGCTGTCACATAAACCTGTATCTCCAAAACAGAAAATTTCTTAACTTTCTATGGAAGTCAATGTAAAAGGATTTTACTTACTATTTCTATTGGTCCATTCATCATGACATTCTGACAAATTTGCGTTATGTCAAAAAGTAAAAAACAGCACAAATGGAGATGCAAGGTTTTTTGAGCAACAGTGATGATGGTTATATATACAGACTGGTTTCAGTTGCTTGGTGCACTTTTTTTTTGTCCACATCACTGCCCTGTTTGGTGTCTTTTGGATGGACAGTTTCTTTAAATTCATTCTGTATCTCCAGAGAGGACCAACTCCCTCACACGGACCTGAAGTCTTGTCTGTTGTTCTACCAGAAGCAAAGTATTGAAGCTGTTTTTTTTTCCTTCACATTAAGGGCGAGGTGTTTAAGAATTGTTTACCAAATCTTTTTTTGTTTGTTTGTTTGTTTGTTTATGTTCTGGTTCCTCTTCCTGTCCTGTTGGATTTTGCTGTACTGTTACTGTTAGACAAAGCCCGTAGGTCTGACCTCGCTTTTCTGCGCCCCTCAGTGGAGTCCTCACCCAGTTCTGAGCTTTGCTCTGGATTTCTTGCACTTTTTCATTTCCAGTTCTGAGGCTCGTGTGCCATGCCAACAACGACTATAGCAAAGGACTCTTCTCCCAGAGCATTGTGGGTGTTTTTCTGGCCTTGCGCTCCAGAGACGCCACTCCTCACTTGAGCAGCTTGAGCCGAGGCGTCCGAGAAGGCGTTCTAGAAGGAAGGAAGAAGAAACACCCCTGCGTTCGGACGGGGTCGTCTCTCCCAAAGAACGAACAGTGTTTGAATGGTCACTAGCTGGCTCCTTTAGCCGCATGCACGGGCGATGTGGAGTGGTGCATTGTGGGAAATGCCGTCGACTGAACGAAACAAAAACGAAAGGCGTCTCGCTGAACCCAGGCCGTCGGAGGTGGTTTTTAATCACGTTCTCGACGCGTCGGCAGCCAGAAGCAGCTGATCCGTAGACCAGAGATCCCGTGCGGTTCGTTTCTCTTTATTTTTTATTTTATTATTTTTTGCTGTTGTCTGTTCTCTTCTAAATGGGTCTGCAGCATCCAAAGGGTTTCTGTTCTCTGCTTTGTTTTCCTCCCCTCCTTGTGTAATTTAAAGGGGACGTATGCCGTGGTGTGAATTTAGCTAGGGGGATTTGGGGAGCTATAAATTAAAATTAAAACATTACAAAAATGAAAAAGAAAAAAAAAAAAAAACCTTTTGGGAGAAAAAATGGAAAAATGGAGAGACTCCAGGTTAGGAGGACTTCATTTCTGACTTCTGTTATGGATTCCATACATATCTTGCAGAATGTACAGAAAAAAATGTTTATTAAGATTTTTATTTCTTAATAGCTGGGGGAAAAAAGATCTTTTTGTCAAGTCCTTGTATCTCGAGGCCTCAATGAATCTTGATTTCTGTAGATGTATCACTCCATTAGAGGAAAAAAAGAGGAAGAAATAAGAAACTGAAAGAAATATAAAAACCTTTGGGGAATGAAATCGGGTCTGGCTCGGTTCTTTGTGTTTTGCCTCTGATTGCTGTGAATGTGTGCGCGACGGCCTTGGACGCTTGTGAATCTCCGCGGTTTCACAAATTGCTCTTACCCAGAGCTGCTCAACCTTTTCAGCTGTTTCTCTCAAGAACGGCCTTTCAGAAGCTCCAAGGCTGAGGGGGGTGTGTGTTCGTGTGTGTGTTCGTTCTGCTGAAGGTCGTTCTGATGTTCTGAAGCACTGCTTTCTGAACATTGAGCCTCCAGAACGTTCTGAAGGCCATCCAGTTTTACAGTGACACCCCCACCCCCTCGCTGAGAGTCGAGGACTGCATGTACCCCTCCTTTGAGCCAAAGGCAGCTTTTACTCATGCAAGCAGCTTTTTGTGTTGTGCTGAAATCTGAAGTGTGACAGTTCACTGAATTCATAATTCTAGATTCTAGATCACTGATTTGTCTGCGGTTATTTAATATGCGAATATTAAAAATGACTGTAGAAAACATGGACAGCACAGCGTCGCTCAGAAGTGAAGCCACCACAGGGGTTGTGTGCTTGCAGTATGATGGGTAGCTCCGCCCATCCCCATATGTTTTAATGACAAACCAGCCCCACCCATTTTCCTCCTCTAAACTGTCTCTCCATCTCCAGTGTCTCCAGATTTCAGCATTATTCTCTCTGTGCTGATACTGACCTATTTTTTAGGAACTTACATGAGCTGCACTTTTACTGGTGGAGCACTGTTCCATTTTCTGCACTGGAAGCTCAATGAAGACGGTCTGAGACGCAGAGGCTCAGTCTGGGAGAAGGGGCGGGTCTGGTTCCACCTCTGGCCTCCACTGCGCAGACTAATTGCAGATTTTACAACATGGCGGGCAGTTTTAGCTTCGTCTTGTAGAGCAGAAGTTTGCAGAACCTCAGCGTCCATGTTTTTCTACAGTCACTGACTCAAATATTTAATTTTCAGTTTATTTCAGTTTACATAGCCTTCGTTATGAAATGCTACCCACAAGGCAGTGTGTTGGCCCTGAGCTAAGCAATTAGCCATGAGTTTGCAGGCCACAAGCAAATGTTGACCCTGAGCTAACCGGCTCAGCTAACGTGGACCTATAAGCTAATACAGTAGACTAATGTAGGTATGGTGCTAATATGCTGGCCTGGGGCTAAACCACTAGCCACATATGACACACTGGCCACAATGTTTGCCTTTAGCCATTAGCTGTTGTGTTGGCCTTAATACAGCAGTAGATACAGCCGACTCGAACAGAATGTAACACTAGATGGTTATTAAGTCCAAATATGGTTTGTTTTATGATTAAAAAAAATGCATATGATTAAAGATGAAGTCCGTCTTCAGAGTGTTAACACTCTTAAAGTGCTACAGTCCTTTTTATCACTTAAAATATTAATTATGATAGATTTTCTTTTTTTAAAAACTTCCTAAACAAAATTCCACTGTTCTCAGCAGACCGCTGTGTGTGTTTTTAGGTCAGTATAATAGAGAATGGTCACTGTAAACAATATAATAATAATAATAATAATAAACATAAACAGTGCTGTAAGTAAAATAGATTTGTGCTAAAAGACCTTGTCTGGTGGAGATGTTTGGGTGGAGTTGGTTTAATAGGAGGAGGCAACAAAGCTAAAATCAGCTAAAATAAGAATTCTTGGTGTAAAAGGCCTCCGTGTTCAGGTCAGCTCTGAATTTCACATTGAGTGTGGCACCACCTGCAGTCCAGGAGTGGAATTGCGCACAGAAATAAAACAACAAAGAGCATGAACACACTTTTTTATTATTGTTTTTATTCTTGCTTGTTTGTTAAAAGTAAAATCTATCATCTTAATGCTTAGTGAAGATAGACTACTAATTAGAAATGGAGTAATGTCTTTAATCTGTGATTTATTTATACCTGCTTATTTACACCTGTTTGATAAATATGGAACATTAAAGTTATGTAGTGACGAGACAGAAACTGAAGTGTGGGGCTACATACAGACTACAGAGAGGGGTGAAGACCGGGGTGAGCAACAGCAACAGCAGCCAGAGTCCGGCACAGCTGGCTGATCTCCCTGCTCCAACACATCTACCAAACCTGCCAGTGCACAGGTGAGCTGCGTCAGGTGTGTTTGAGCAGGAAAAGCCTAAAACTGCAGGAATCCTGCTTTAGAGGTTCAGTAAGAGAAGAGAAGTGCAATCATTTTAATCAATAATTATATATGGTCTTTTTTGTTGTTTAATATCAGTTATAATAACAAAAGACTTTATAATAAATCATAATAATTAATAAAAGCTTCAACCTCTTCAGACTGTTCCTGTGACCTGCAGGAAGCTCTGAGCTGGACAAGTCCACCTTCCCAGTTCTCCCAGTCCTGCTCTGGTCTGGGTCAGCCTGTAGGAACTCCGCAGTGATGTCATCAGGTTACAGTTTCAGGCTGACATTTCAGCTGAGCGTGACGTGGGAGGAGAAGAATGTGGGTCGAGAGAAGGGGAAGATTTCACAGATTTCCAGTTAACCCTTTAACCACAGGTCCACAGACCGTTCCACGTCCCGAATAAGTGACATTAACAGAGGCGGAGGTGCAGAAGCAGCTGGATGCTCACTCTGAAGTGTTTGGAGATTCAGTGATATTTTAATAAACGGACGTTTTGTAAGAAATGTTTATTTACAAAAGGTACAACATGTCAGTAGCTGCAGCTCTGACCTCAACAGGCTCCTTATTCCAGACTGTACAGACTTCCACATCCATCTCTACTCCAGACTTTCTACAGCCAATACATAACAATACTACTACAAAAGCTTTCTATACACTTACATACAAACACACAGTACGGACAAAAGTATTGGGACACTTCCAATTCACTGCTTCTTCTGAAATCTTATCTTCTAAAAAAGAGCTTCTCCTGCTTCTGTTGGAGTAACTGTCTACTGTCCAGAGAAGAAGCATTCAGCTACAAGCATGTTAGTGAGGTCAGGATGTTGGTTGATGATCATCACCCCACCTCATCATCCCCAACTCATCCCATCCTAAAAGTACTGGATGGAGCTCCTCCACCATCATTCCAGAGAACACAGTTCCTCCACTGCTCCACAGCTCCTCAATGCTGGGGGGCTTTATACCCCTCTACTAGCCCACGTTTGGAATTGGGCAGCATGGTGCTGAGAGGGTCCTATTCTATTGGCAGTACTTCTTCTCTACAGCGTCTAGACAAGCTGTGTGTGTGTGTATAAGAAAGAGAGCATCTGCACATCTGTGTCAAAGTAGCTGAATGCACTTATTACAAAGGGTGTCCACAAACATTTGGACATGTAGTGTATGTACACACTGCTGAACGTGGTCTCTGCTCCGGATCGTCCTGGAGGGCTCTGTAATTACCCAGTGACTCAGATCAGATGTGCTGGAGCAGAAAGATGACAGACGTGCTGTTCCAGCAAAGCCGGCCTGAGACATAACGAGCTACTGTAATTACCTTCAAAGAGAAAAGGTTAAAAGGATCATGTTTGCTTTTAACAACCAGCGAAGCCTCGTCTTCCACCACAGCGGGGAGAGGGACGCTCGAGCGTAGACAGCTGTTCCACACCAGCCGAGCTCCTGAAAGCCAGCAGATCTGTCCCTCAGTGAAAGTGTCCCCGTCCCAGACGTCCCCGCTGGTGGAGCTGCAGCTGGAGAAGAGCCTGCAGGTCTTACTAGGGGAGGACGAAGACTTCCTGATGAAGGAAACAGCATTAGATTAACCCTAAACCCACTGAGACTGCAGCCCAAGACTAGGCTTAAATCATTCAACTTTACCCTAATGAGAGACCCCAGTGTAGTGTGTTAAACTGAAGAGGCGGAGCTACAGCCTCTCATTAGGGTGAATAATATTAATAACGCTCTAAATGTAGGTATTGTGATATACACTGAGGAGGCGGAGCTACAGTCTCTCATTAGGGTGAATATTAATAACGCTCTAAATGTAGGTATTGTGATATACACTGAGGAGGCGGAGCTACAGTCTCTCATTAGGGTGAATATTAATAATGCTCTAAATGTAGGTATTGTGATATACACTGAGGAGGAGGAGCTACAGTCTCTCATTAGGGTGAATAATATTAATAACGCTCTAAATGTAGGTATTGTGATATACACTGAGGAGGAGGAGCTACAGTCTCTCATTAGGGTGAATATTAATAACGCTCTAAATGTAGGTATTGTGATATACACTGAGGAGGCGGGGCTACAGTCTCTCATTAGGGTGAATATTAATAACGCTCTAAATGTAGGTATTGTGATATACACTGAGGAGGCGGAGCTACAGTCTCTCATTAGGGTGAATATTAATAACGCTCTAAATGTAGGTATTGTGATATACACTGAGGAGGCGGAGCTACAGTCTCTCATTAGGGTGAATATTAATAACGCTCTAAATGTAGGTATTGTGATATACACTGAGGAGGCGGGGCTACAGTCTCTCATTAGGGTGAATATTAATAACGCTCTAAATGTAAGTATTGTGATATACACTGAGGAGGCGGAGCTACAGTCTCTCATTAGGGTGAATATTAATAACGCTCTAAATGTAGGTATTGTGATATACACTGAGGAGGCGGAGCTACAGTCTCTCATTAGGGTGAATATTAATAACGCTCTAAATGTAGGTATTGTGATATACACTGAGGAGGCGGAGCTACAGTCTCTCATTAGGGTAAATATATGATAACGCTCTAAATGTAGGTATTGTGATATACACTGAGGAGGCGGAGCTACAGTCTCTCATTAGGGTGAATATTAATAACGCTCTAAATGTAGGTATTGTGATATACACTGAGGAGGCGGAGCTACAGTCTCTCATTAGAATCTGGTGGAGGGCCTCGGCTCCATAACTGCAGTTTATGGGATTTGATGGTAGCTGCTACTGACGTGTAGATGAGGTAAACGTACCACTGTCGATTCTCTGTGTTTGGTCTGTCGGCCGGCTCCTGGTGGTCTGAGAGAAGGAAGAGTAAAGGTCATTAGTTAACAGTAATATATCTTTAATAATTAATATGGGTGGGGCAACATTACAGGAGAAGGCAAATATATGTGGACACACCTTCTACTGAGGGCATTCAGCTAGTATAAGCTGCACCCATTGCTGACACAGATGTGCAAATGCACACACACAGCTTGTCTAGTCCCTGTAGAGAAGAAGTACTGCCAATATAATTGGACTCTCTGGAGCAGATCTACATGAAGCTATTGGCACCATGCTGCCTAATGCCAGGCGTGGGCTAGAGGGGTATTATCATACAAAACATTAAAAGCATCTAAAGTAATGTGCAGGTCTCGCTCATTCATTCAGCTGCCGCTACAACAGCTCTGACTCTGAAGGGGTCCTGCTGTGGTCTCTAGAGCACAAAGACTAACATCAGCAGCAGATCCATTAAGTCCTGTAAGTTGAGAGGTGGGCGGGGCCTCCATGAGCATCAGTGAGCCTTGGGTCGCCAGTTCGCTGGTTGTCCTTCCTCCTCTGAGAACGTTTGCTAGGTGCTGACCCCTGCATACCGCAAACACCCAACACGACCTGCTGCAGGTGTTCTGGAGATGTTTTGACCCAGTCATTATCTAGAACATCTCAGTCTGGTTCTTGTCAAAGTGTCTCAGATTCTTACGCTTGTCCATTTTTCCTGCTTCATCACCTTCAAGAACTGACTGTTCACTCACTGCCTGATAGATCCACCCCACCATGTTATGGCTGATTGGTGTGTGTGTGTGTGTGTGTGTGTGTGTGTGTGTGTGTGTATGTGTGTGTGAGTGTGTGTGTGAGTGTGTGTTGGTTTGGTGGAAATGTGTGTTTCTGTACCTTTGACTCTGCTCTGATTTCCACTTCTTTATTCTCCAGACTGCAGCGATGAGAACAGCCACAGATAAAGCAGTGAGAATTATCGCCAGACACACTCCCAGAGCAATGGAGGAATCTGCAGAGGGGAGGGGGCGGGGCTTAACACACCTGCTTCTATCCCATACATTGAGGGTGACCCTCATTAATAAAAGTATACAAAACAAATATAAACAAAGAGAAATTAATCAACTAAAATAAATTGATAATCCAGAATTTAGAATTTAGCCAGCTAAAGTGTAGGTGAGGTTCCCTACATGGACAAAAGTATTTGGACACTCTTCTCAGTTACTCAATTCAGGTGTCTGATTCAGTCTCATTCAGCCACAGGTGTATAAACTCCAGCCTCTAGCCCTGCAGTCTGTCTTTCCTCCACACATCAGTGAAAGAACGGGAGGTTCTGAAGAGCTCACTGAACTCCAGCGTGGTTCTGTATGTAATAGGAGACGCCGCTGCACCAACAACAACAAGTCAGCTGGTGAAATTTCCTCCCTCCTAGATCTTCCTCCATCAGCTGTGAGTGGTGTTATTATTGAACAGTGGAAGAGTTTAGGAGGAACAGCTCACAGAGAGCAGCTCAGCCACCGAGTGTCTGTCAGACCACGTAAAGTTACAGAGCGGGGTCAGGGCCGAGTGCTGAGCTCAGAGCAGAGTGCAGAAAAGCCTCCAACTGACTCAGTAACTGCAGCAGAGCTCCAGACCTGCTGCTGCTGCTAGAGCTTAGAGCAAAGGGGGACCAGCTCTATATTAGTTTAGAACAGGATGGCATTAAAGCTTCTGTAGGTGGAATATGTAGGTGTCCCAATACTTTAGTCCATATAGTGTGGCTGTATGTGAAACTCTAGTACTGAATCTTTTATTTTGAGGCAGCAAATTGCAGCAGATATCAGGGTTGGCTAATTAACTAACCTTAACCCTAATCTTAGCTAATGTAATACTGAACGATAACTTGGGAAGCTCTGTAGCTGGTGGAGGCTTTAGCACAGCCTGAGATTGAGTCTTATTAGGTAGGGTAATTAATTAAACTTCACAGTCAGATATATATCACCATTTCCTGGTAAATGACTAAGGTACATATATTAGGCCAATTAGCAATGTCCTTATGAATCATTTAATAAGTAAAGATGATTTATTTCCTTTCTGTTGTTTAGAGAGAGGAGTTGCCTTGATCTTACCTTTGCTTAGTCCCTCTGCTCCACCTGTAACCCACAATTGCAGAGATTACATACAGCAGTTTTATTAGAAATGACTGATATAATGTGTGTATACGGTGTATAGTGTGTATAGTGTGTATATACTGTGTATACTGTGTATAGTGTATATATACTGTGTGTACAGTGTGTATAGTGTGTATATACTGTGTGTATAGTGTGTATATACGGTGTATAGTGTGTATAGTGTATATATACTGTGTGTACAGTGTGTATAGTGTGTATATACTGTGTGTATAGTGTGTATATACTGTGTGTATATAGTGTGTATAGTGTGTATATACTGTGTGTATATAGTGTGTATAGTGTGTATATACTGTGTGTATAGTGTGTATATACTGTGTACAGTGTGTATAGTGTGTATATACTGTGTGTACAGTGTGTATAGTGTGTATATACTGTGTGTACAGTGTGTATAGTGTGTATATACTGTGTGTATAGTGTGTATAGTGTGTATATACTGTGTGTAGTGTGTATATACTGTGTGTATAGTGTGTATATACTGTGTGTATAGTGTGTATATACTGTGTGTATATAGTGTGTATAGTGTGTATATACTGTGTGTAGTGTGTATATACTGTGTGTATATAGTGTGTATAGTGTGTATATACTGTGTGTACAGTGTGTATATACTGTGTGTATATAGTGTGTATAGTGTGTATATACTGTGTACAGTGTGTATATACTGTGTGTATAGTGTGTATAGTGTGTATATACTGTGTGTAGTGTGTATATACTGTGTGTATAGTGTGTATATACTGTGTATAGTGTGTATAGTGTGTATATACTGTGTGTAGTGTGTATATACTGTGTGTATAGTGTGTATATACTGTGTATAGTGTGTATATACTGTGTGTAGTGTGTATATAATGTGTGTATATAGTGTGTATAGTGTGTATATACTGTGTACACTTACTGTTATAGGTGATGTGGCCTGTGTAGCGCTTTGTACAGTCCGGCGGGACCCATCCCGGTGTGCACTGGCATTCTGCCTTATTATTACACACCTGTAAGAGCAAAACACTGCCTCACTAAACTGCTCAGAGAAGACTGAACTTCTCCCTGAACTTTCTCCTTAACTCTACAGTGACTCCCTGGTCCAGGTGTGCTAAGACCAGCTGAAAGTGAGGACCGGGCAGTGAAACACTGAGATGAGTGGACATGAGAGTGAAGTGGTCATTATTAGCACTGTTAAAGCTTACCGTGTTTCCTTTGCAGGTTTTAGAACAGTTGGGTTGTCCGTAGGCCACGTCCAGCTCCACACATGCACCGCCACTGCAGACCTGCCCACACCAGCACACACCAGCACACGGTGAGCCACTGTGGCCTTGTAGAACTACTGCTGTGCATGTATACAGCTTCTGCTTCACCTTCTGCTTCACCTTTATTTACAGTATGGTTTAACCCCCTGCTTGGTGCTTCTTTAATTTTACACTATAGCTACTAGACCAGGGGTAAGTCATTTCAGTCCTGGAGGGCCGGGTTTCTGCTCCAGCACAGCTGATTCAGCTCGCCCGTTAATTGCCAGGTTTAGTCAGTCTGAAAAGATGATGTTTTAAGTGTGTTTGGTACACTCACAGGGTTGTTTGAGTGATGCCATAGAAGAATCATGTTAGTAAAATACAGATGTGAGAGTGAAGAACCTTAAAAACCTTTATATTCATTTCTTTACATAGTTTAAAGCAGCTTTATGTAACATTTCCACCTTAAACCAGGAGCTTCAGCATCATGCTGATGCTCCACTGACTGGAACAGGCTGCTACACCTTGCTGCTACACCTTCAGATCAAGCTTCCAAGCAGATCAGATTGTCCACAAATGCATGTGTAAAGTGTATCCTTTAGTCGTGGCTCTAAGTGTGAATTACGCCTACCAACTGTAGGGGGAGCCCAGGAGCAAGTAATACCAGTTGTCGCATACTGCTGCTTTAAAGGATCTTCACCCTCACACATCTACGTTTACATACTGGATGAGGTACCAGTAAGCAAGTCACCTAACCCAAGCTACTCCCCAGGTGTGTGTGTGTGTGTGTGTGTGTGTGTGTGTGTGTGTGCGTGTGTGGGTAAGACGTGAAGGTATGGTGGTACTGTTGTGTAATGGCTGCAGAGTTGAATCCTAATCTTACTCAGTTGTTTGTCGTTAGAAGATTAGGGGAGGTTTTTGTTCTCAGATCTGATTGGCTGTTTGTCCAGGTGTTTGAGATTCTGATAAAACCTGAGAAAGTAAATGAAGCGTTTTTCTCACCCGTCCGTCTCCACACCTGGTCCCGGTTTGGACCAGACCGTCGTCCATGCTGGAGTTGTTAACTGTACTTTTGCACACACCATCATGCGTCACTCCATCCCCAAACTGAGGCACTGCCGATCCATTAGAGCAGAAGAGCTTCCCACACATGACATCCCTGTGGAGCACGAGAGGAGCCCATAGTAGCTCCGTTGGGTTGTACAGTACAGTGTGTACAGTAGAGTAGAGTGTTTACAGTAGAGTGTGCATTGTACTGTAAAGTGTGTACAGTATAGAATGTAGTGTACAGCAAAGTATGTACAGTATTGTTTGTACAGTATATGATGTCGTGTACAGCAAAGTGTGTAAAGTACAGGGTGTTGTACAGTAAAATGTGTACAGTACAGAATGTAGTGTACAGTAGTGTGTAAAGTATAGTGCGTACAGTATATGATGTAGTGTACAGCAAAGTGTGTAAAGTACAGGGTGTTGTACAGTAAAATGTGTACAGTACAGAATGTAGTGTACAGTAGAGAGTGTACAGTAGTGTGTAAAGTATAGTGTGTACAGTATATGATGTAGTGTACAGCAAAGTGCGTAAAGTACAGGGTGTTGTACAGTAAAATGTGTACAGTACAGAATGTAGTGTACAGTAGAGAGTGTACAGTAGTGTGTAAAGTATAGTGTGTACAGTATATGATGTAGTGTACAGCAAAGTGTGTAAAGTACAGCGTGTTGTACAGTAAAATGTGTACAGTATAGAATGTAGTGTACAGTATAGTGTGTACAGTAGAGTGTGTATTGTACAGTAGTGTGTACAGTATAGAATGTAGTGTACAGTATAGTGTGTACAGTATAGTGAGTACAATATAGTGTGTACAGTATATGATGTAGTGTACATCAAAGTGCGTAAAGTAGTAGCATTGTACAGTAAAATGTGTAAAGTATAGAATGTAGTGTACAGTACAGTGTGCACAGTGTAGTATAAAGAGTGTGTAGTGTACAGTATAGTGTGTACAGTGTAGTATGAAGAGTGTGTAGTGTACAGTATAGTGTGTACAGTGCAGTATGAAGAGTGTGTAGTGTACAGTATAGTGTGGACAGTGTAGTATGAAGAGTGTGTAGTGTACAGTACAGCTGTGTGTAAAAGACATTTAGACTAGTTCTCACATTGTGAGTGTGAATAAGTCACGTCCTCCACAGAGCTGCACTACTGTACACCTTCATACACAATTACTGTTTATTACTGCATTTAACTGACGGGGGATATGTGCCATAAATAAAAATGTTTGTTTCTTAGAAACTCATATGAAATCAATCAATATGAAAACAGAGAGTATTTCTCATAACCTACTTCTGTGGACAGCCGATGTAGTCTTGTGGACGTGGGCGTCTGCAGTAAGCGTAATCTGTGCCTTTAACATTCAGGTCGTAGCAGGAGTCTGGTGCCACCTCAGCCGCTGAGAGACACAAAGAACAAAACAGCAAGCTTTTAACCCGGCTCCAGCCTCCCTTCAGCCCACAGCCAGCTGGGTTTCATATCCTGCACCTGATGTGTGAGATGTTCACCACTCTGAGCGAGCTGCAGTTTAATCAGTGTGTGGGTGTACAGAGCTGTGGCCTCGGGGCTGACACACCGAGCAACCCTTCAGCCGCTCGCCCTCTCAGTGAGACACACAGCAAACACTCGCAGCTCAGCCACATAATGTAGAGCTCCTCTCGGACACTCCAGCAGCAGCTCTGATCTCAGATCAGCTCTGCTGTCCCGGCTGTGGGATTAAACCTCGGATCTCCGCTTTAATGGATCATTCCGTTTTTACACACAGGTCTTTACTCCTGATGCATAGAACAGCAGAAGTGGTATATTACTGTACAGTACAGGAAGAGCATGTGATGATTTCAGAGATGCAGCTGTTTATGCAGGAATATGTGGAATATGGAAATATGGCTTTTGAAATATGGAAAGTATGGAATTTCATATAAACTTGATTACCTTTGGGGAGAAGAGTACTACAGAAAAATGCCACAAATCCTAATTCACTTTAGAGAATAGTAATTCAATAGTGTGCAGATCTTCTCCTATTCCCCCAAACACACACCACACGTCATATTTTCCTCCTGCTGTCGCACTTTATGACCTTTACTCAGAGCTGCACTCCAGATCTCCAAGTCTGGAAAAGCAGTGGAATATCTCCACGAGGGAAAGTGCTCTAGAAACACCAGACTAAGTCTAATCACACATTTCTTACAACTTCATACTGGATATTAATGTTATTAGAGATCCATACTGGATATTAATGTTATTAGAGATCCATACTGGATATTAATGTTATTAGAGATCCATACTGGATATTAATGTTATTAGAGATCCATACTGGATATTAATATTATTAGTTTCATACTGGACATTAATGTTATTAGAACTTCATACTGGATAATAATGTTATTAGAGCTTCATACTGGATATTAATGTTATTAGAGCTTCATTCTGGATATTAATGTTATTAGAGCTTCATACTGGATATTAATGTTATTAGAGCTTCATTCTGGATATTAATGTTATTAGAGCTTCATTCTGGATATTAATGCTATTAGAGCTTCATACTGGATATTAATGTTATTAGAGCTTCATTCTGGATATTAATGTTATTAGAGCTTCATTCTGGATATTAATGTTATTAGAGCTTCATACTGGATATTAATGTTATTAGAGCTTCATACTGGATATTAATGTTATTAGAGCTTCATACTGGGTATTAATGGTATTACAAATTCATACTGGATATTAATGTTATTAGAACTTCATACTGGATATTAATATTATTAGAGTTTCATACTGGATATTAATGTTATTAGAGATTCATACTGGATATTAATATTATTAGAGATTCATACTGGATATTAATGTTATTAGAACTTCATACTGGATATTAATGTTATTAGAACTTCATACTGGATATTAATGTTATTAGAGCTTCATACTGGATATTAATGTTATTAGAACTTCATACTGGATATTAATGAATTATTAATGAATTATTAGAATGTCATACTGCGTACTTACTGTCTCCCCACATCTGGATGCACTGGTCCAGTCTGAGTGGACAGTCCCCGTCGTAGCAGTAGCCGCTGTCATTTCTGCAGGGAAGGCCGTTCTCTCTGTATGTGTCTTCTGGACAGTCTCCAGATGCTCCTGTGCAGTACTCCGGCAGGTCACACATGCTTCTAATGTTTCGACACATGGTGTCCAGAGGCAGAAACTGGAAATAAGACATTTGTGTGAAAATTATAAAAGTAATAAATTATAAAAAATCAAAGACACAAAAGTAGCAGCTGGAAATAAACCGCCAAACTGCTGTAGGCGGAATGGGCGGGGCTATCTTCTGTAGGCTGAATGGGCGGGGCTAATCTGCTGTAGGCTGCATGGTCAGGGATAGACTGTTATAGTGTGAATGTGTTTGGCTAAACTAGCTACCATCTGAAAGGGAGGGGCTAGATTGCCTTAGGATGAATTGCCAAGGCTAAACTGCTGCAGACTAAGTGGGCGGGACTTAAATTCCTGTATGCTGAATGGGCGGGACTTAAACTATTGTAGGGTGGATGGGTGGAGAGAGGAGTGAGAGGAGTGATCTACAGTAGAGTAGAGACTCAGGAGACTCGTGTTAATGACTGAACGGCACTGAGGAGAACAGAACAGTAGAGTGTTTGAGTTGAAGGTGTGAGTGTGTGTTTGACCTCTGACCTTGCAGTTGTTGCAACACTCTCCAGAGGAGCACTGGGAGCCTGGAGTTAAGGTGCAGGTGGCAGCGTTGCAGCAGGGGTCTGTGCACTCCTGCAAAACAAATATCACATTGGAAGGGGTCAGTCTGTGCTGCCGACTGCCCCCAGCAGAGGGCAACGGTGGTGAGGCACTGTTCCCAAAGGGAACTCCACTTCCCAGAACACCTAGGGGTAATCAGTGCCAACCAGATGCACCTGCTTGTCACTGCATATAAGACTGTGGCATAGAGCACCACCTTGTCACATCTTTGTAGAGGGGTGACCGGTACGGTACACTGAGGGGGGCAAGAGCTGTTGAAGAGGAAAAGAGCTGAAGAGGAAAAGCAGGTTCTGGACTTTAGAGTCCTTCACTTAAAGAGCTGCCCCTATAATCAGCCCCCCCTCCTGAGAAAAGAGAGAGGTGCATTTCTTTAGTTTTGGTAGCTGGGTTGGTGCTGGCCGTCCTTTTTTTTTTTGGCTTTATTATTGTAAGGGGGGAAATTCCACCTGTTTCCTGTGTCTGATAAGGTGCAAGGCAGAGCTGCTCAATCCTGGTCCTGGAGCTCTACCACCCTGAAGAGTTCTGATCCAGCACAGCTGACTCTAATGTTCATACTGGATATTAATGCTATTAGAGCTTCATACTGGATATTAATGTTATTAGAGCTTCATACTGGATATTAATGTTATTAGAACTTCATACTGGATATTAATGTTATTAGAGCTTCATACTGGATCTTAATGTTATTAGAGCTTCATACTGGATATTAATGTTATTAGAGCTTCATACTGGATATTAATGGTATTAGAACTTCATACTGGATATTAATGTTATTAGAGCTTCATACTGGATATTAATGTTATTAGAGCTTCATTCTGGATATTAATGTTATTAGAGCTTCATACTGGATATTAATGTTATTAGAGCTTCATACTGGATATTAATGCTATTAGAACTTCATACTGGTGTTAATGATATTAGAACTTCATACTGGATATTAATGCTATTAGAACTTCATACTGGTGTTAATGATATTAGAACTTCATACTGGATATTAATGCTATTAGAACTTCATACTGGATATTAATGCTATTAGAACTTCATACTGGATATTAATGCTATTAGAACTTCATACTGGTGTTAATGTTATTAGAACTTCATTCTGGATATTAATGCTATTAGAACTTCATTCTGGATATTAATGTTATTAGAACTTCATTCTGGATATTAATGTTATTAGAACTTCATTCTGGATATTAATGTTATTAGAACTTCATTCTGGATATTAATGCTATTAGAGATTTATACTGACTCTAATGTTCAGCTGCTCTTGATCAGGTGTGTTAGATTTGGGGTGGAGCTAAACTCTGTAGGGTGGTAGATCTCCAGGACCAGGATGGAGCGGCCCTGGTGTAAAGTGTTGGACCTCCACTGCCAAACTGAAGTCCTCAGCACCTGCTGATTGCAGGGCTGAACTGCTGTAAGCTAAAAGGCTTGAGCTAAACTCCTATAGGCTAAATGGGTGGAGCTAAACTGCCCTAGGTCTGAATAGGTGGAGCTAAATTTAAATAGCTATAGAAAGAAATAAAGGTTGTTTACATTAATTATAATATTTTTTGGTGTTTCTACTCCCTCACCTCCACAAGGCCACAGTCACATTCCTCTCCCTCCTCCTTGAAGCTATTTCCACAGACGGGTGGGGCGATGATGGAGCCTTCAGCTGGTTTGTCCAGTAAACACTTCAGAGCCGAAGAGGTCTGCAGGAAAGTCTCATAATCTGCCACACTGCAGTTACTGAAGTGCTCTGGAGGAGGATTACTGCAGAAGAGACCAAACTGACCGATACCATCACTGGCCACTTTATTAGAAACCCCTACTGCCTTGAGCTTCCACTCACTGGCCACTTTATTAGAAACACCTACTGCCTTGTGCTTCCACTCACTGGCCACTTTATTAGAAACCCCTACCTTGTGCTTCCACTCACTGGCCACTTTATTAGAAACACCTACTGCCTTGTGCTTCCACTCACTGGCCACTTTATTAGAAACACCTACCTTGTGCTTTCACTCACTGGCCACTTTATTAGAAACCCCTACCTTGTGCTTCCACTCACTGGCCACTTTATTAGAAACACCTACCTTGTGCTTCCACTCACTGGCCACTTTATTAGAAACCCCTACTGCCTTGTGCTTCCACTCACTGACCACTTTATTAGAAACACCTACTGCCTTGTGCTTCCACTCACTGGCCACTTTATTAGAAACCCCTACCTTGTGCTTCCACTCACTGGCCACTTTATTAGAAACCCCTACCTTGTGCTTTCACTCACTGGCCACTTTATTAGAAACACCTACTGCTTTGTGTTTCCACTCACTGGCCACTTTATTAGAAACCCCTACCTTGTGCTTCCACTCACTGGCCACTTTATTAGAAACACCTACTGCCTTGTGCTTCCACTGACTGGCCACTTTATTAGAAACCCCTACCTTGTGCTTCCACTCACTGGCCACTTTATTAGAAACACCTACTGCCTTGTGCTTCCACTCACTGGCCACTTTATTAGAAACACCTACTGCCTTGTGCTTCCACTCACTGGCCACTTTATTAGAAACCCCTGCTGTCTTGTGCTTCCACTGACTGGCCACTTTATTAGAAACACCTACTGCCTTGTGCTTCCACTGACTGGCCACTTTATTAGAAACCCCTACCTTGTGCTTCCACTCACTGGCCACTTTATTAGAAACCCCTACCTTGTGCTTCCACTCACTGGCCACTTTATTAGAAACACCTTGTGACGTTATTATGAATGTAGCATAGTTTTGATGTGTTTCCAGGTCAGTACCTGAGCTCTGGAGACATGATGCAGTGAGCATAGCCGCAGGAGCAGGAGGAATCATCGTGCTCCATGCCCAGGTTGTGTCCGAGCTCATGTGCTAGCACAGCTCCTGTCGCCAAGGCGTTGGAGGAGAAATCCTGCAACATTTTAAAGATCATCTCATCATTCAGCATCTCAGGCTGACAGGAGCCCCTAGGCCTGAAAGGTTCTGAAAGGTTGGAGAAGTAGTTGGTGAGATGATTGAGGCTTACCCGAACTACAGCGTTGGAGTCTGTGGTGCACAGGGTGTCCACGTTCGCCAGACCCACGATATTGCCAAAGTTCACCGCTCTGAAACGCAGAGGCAACTCTTTTCAATGCCCCTGACCTCAGAAGAGACAAGGAATAGGCAAATGTCCCAATACTTTTGTCCATGACCAGCGGACTCACGTGATGAGCTGAGCGTTGTCTATTTGGTTGATGGCCTTTGGTTGGTTCGTCCTCCACTGAGTGAACGCAGACAGAGTGCTGGGAGCAGATGAAGAGACGTTTATCCTATTCCCATCTGACCACACCTCCAACCCCACCAGAGCGATGAAGGTGTGTAAGGGAAGATACACCTGTGGGAACATTTTGGTGTCCAGTTATCATCACGTTTGGGTCTGTTCAACACTGAGCTTCAGCTTCATGTTCATTACAGTATCTTCTGTGGTATAAGGAGAGAGCTTTAAGCTGGAACACTGATGACCTCTACGCTCTACATATACGCATAAATTACTGACCATCAGACACCGATCAGCCAGAACATTAAAACTGAATAACGCTGATGATCTGGCAGTGAGTGAACAGTCTTGAAGGTGATGAAGCAGGAGAAATGGACAAGCGTAAGAATCGGAACCACTTTTGCAAGAACCAGACTGTGAGGTTCTAGACAATGACTGGAACATCTGAACATCTCTAGAACATCAGCAAGCAGGTCTTGTGGGGTTTTCCCGGTATGCAGTGGTCAGTACCTACCAAAAGTGCTCCAAGGAAGGACAACCAGTGAACCGATGCACCCAAGGATCTGCTGCTAATGTTAGTCTTGGGGCCAGACATCGCAGCAGGACACCTTCAGAGGCCTTGTGGAGTCCATACCTCAACAGGTCAGAGCTGTTTTGGTTCACAAATAAGCAGGACCTACACTGCATTAGTCAGGTGGTTTTAATGTTATGGCCGATCAGTGTATAAGGTACTTTCACTGTGCAGGTGGTATGTCTTGGCTGATAAAGTGATATCATAATAATAATAATAATAATAATAATAATAATAATAAGCATTACTATTGTGGTTGTAGTAGTAATATTAAGGCATGTCAACTCAATAACCCACCATATCAACAAAGTTGATGATCTGGAACATCCTCTTCCTCACTTTTGCAATATCACTGCCCAAATTCCGAAACTGAAATACACACACACACACACACACACACACACACACACACACACTCTGTCGCAGTCAGTTCACTCTTTACTCTCAGCTGCTTCAGTCGTACAAATGAGTCCACATTCTCTCATATTTAAGAATCATAATCGGGACACTTTGCTCAGCTGTAACTGAGTACAATCACACTACAGACAGGGGGCGCTCTATTAAGCAGCTTTATCAATCACCCTCCTCCAAAATCTAGTAAAAGAAAGTCGTTCTTGGACAGTAGAGACAGTTGGTTTTGCTCTGTGGTTGCTATAGTGTTGCTGTGTGGTTACTATGGTATTCCAGAGGGTTGCTATGATGCTGCTCGGTGGCTGCTATAATACCCCAGGTGGTTGCTGTGGTATTCTAAATGGTGATGCTGTGGTGTTTTTCCAAGTGGTTGCTATAGTGTTACTAAGTGGTTGCTATAGTGTTACTAAGTGGTTGCTATTGTATTCTAGGTGGTGCCTATGGTATCCAAGAATAATACAAATATTGCTGCCAGTTTTGAATTGTTTCTTACCTCACTGTTGTCCACAACCAGATACATCTCAATGTACTTCTGCTCATTCAGAAGAGCATTTCCTTCAGCATCCTCTACATCAAACTGCAGACGTGAGACAAAATACATCCCAAACATTAACCTTTATCACTAAACCTTTACACACAGCCTTTATCACTAAACCTTTACACACAGCCTTTATCATCATCACTAAACCTTTACACACAGCCTTTATCACCATCACTAAACCTTTACACACAGCCTTTATCACCATCACTAAACCTTTACACACAGCCTTTATCATCACTAAACCTTTACACACAGCCTTTATCACCATCACTAAACCTTTACACACAGCCTTTATCATCATCACTAAACCTTTACACGCAGCCTTTATCACCATCACTAAACCTTTACACACAGCCTTTATCATCATCACTAAACCTTTACACACAGCCTTTATCATCACTAAACCTTTACACACAGCCTTTATCACCATCACTAAACCTTTACACACAGCCTTTATCATCATTACTAAACCTTTACACACAGACTTTATCATCATCACTAAACCTTTACACACAGCCTTTATCATCATCACTAAACCTTTACACACAGCCTTTATCACCATCACTAAACCTTTACACACAGCCTTTATCATCATCACTAAACCTTTACACACAGCCTTTATCATCACTAAACCTTTACACACAGCCTTTATCACCATCACTAAACCTTTACACACAGCCTTTATCACCATCACTAAACCTTTACACACAGCCTTTATCACCATCACTAAACCTTTACACACAGCCTTTATCACCATCACTAAACCTTTACACACAGCCTTTATCATCACTAAACCTTTACACACAGCCTTTATCACCATCACTAAACCTTTACACACAGCCTTTATCATCATCACTAAACCTTTACACACAGCCTTTATCACTAAACCTTTACACACAGCCTTTATCACATCACTAAACCTTTACACACAGCCTTTATCATCATCACTAAACCTTTACACACAGCCTTTATCACTAAACCTTTACACACAGCCTTTATCACTAAACCTTTACACACAGCCTTTATCACCATCACTAAACCTTTACACATAGCCTTTATCGTCATCACTAAACCTTTACACACAGCCTTTATCACTAAACCTTTACACACAGCCTTTATCACTAAACCTTTACACACAGCCTTTATCACCATCACTAAACCTTTACACACAGCCTTTATCTTCATCACTAAACCTTTACACACAGCCTTTATCACTAAACCTTTACACACAGCCTTTATTACCATCACTAAACCTTTACACATAGCCTTTATCGTCATCACTAAACCTTTACACACAGCCTTTATCACTAAACCTTTACACACAGCCTTTATCACTAAACCTTTACACACAGCCTTTATCACCATCACTAAACCTTTACACATAGCCTTTATCGTCATCACTAAACCTTTACACACAGCCTTTATCATCATTACTAAACCTTTACACACAGCCTTTATCACTAAACCTTTACACACAGCCTTTATCATCATCACTAAACCTTTACATACAGCCTTTATCATCATCACTAAACCTTTACACACAGCCTTTATCATCATCACTAAACCTTTACACACAGCCTTTATCACTGTCACTAAACCTTTACACACAGCCTTTATCACCATCACTAAACCTTTACACACAGCCTTTATCATCATCACTAAACCTTTACACACAGCCTTTATCACCATCACTAAACCTTTACACACAGCCTTTATCATCATCACTAAACCTTTACACACAGCCTTTATCATCACTAAACCTTTACACACAGCCTTTATCATCATTACTAAACCTTTACATACAGCCTTTATCATCATTACTAAACCTTTACATACAGCCTTTATCATCATCACTAAACCTTTACACACAGCCTTTATCACCGTCACTAAACCTTTACACACAGCCTTTATCACCATTATTATTATCATCATTATCCCACTACTGGAATGATCTTCAGAGTTAAAGCTTCTCTCACCATGGACCGATGGCACCCTTTAGTGTTGAAGGCTGGTAGTGCAGATTTCATGGTTCGACTGGAAACTCCACAGTGGAAGTTTTTGCTTTTCAGGAATTCAGCCTTAAACACTGCATGATCTCCAGTTTCGCTGTCTGTCAGAGGCTCGATTATATAATCCTGACCTTCTGCTCTGAAAAAACCCCTGAACACAACACATCCCAACATTGAACAACTACATACTCGATATAAAGTCTGATTGGCAGCTTTAAATACAGGCTTATCCTGTTATTATACAGTGCTGCACTCTTTATTGTATTATACTGCTGATATACAGTGTCAGACAGTTGTTACACTGACATGCTGCCTTTCTGTTATGTCTCATATTTGAGTATATCAGTGCTGTCCTCTTCCCACTCTCAGTCCTCTCAGTCCTATAATCAGTCCAGTAATGCAGCTCTACACAGAACTTGAGAAGCTTATTTAATATTGGAGTTACCTGAGTCCCTCACATGTGCTCATGCTGACCACAGACTGCTGGTCATCTCCAACTGACCCGAGATAATAGCACTGATGGTCACCCTGTGTAGCATCGAACCCACAGTGATCAGACCACACATATCCTACATTATCAGAGTACAAACAGGTGTAATGCAGGTAATCCGACAGGTAACCACTCACCTGATCCTGAAGGACGGTGGTCACTCTGGTCCCATTAGGTGTGTAGTGTGTCTCTGTGTAGCTGGAGCTGATCAGCTCTCTACAAGCCAAAGTCACAGATGATGGTCATATTTTACTGTTACTAGAGAAAACTGTTACTAATTTACTTTATTGTTTTAATATTCTGTCGTTAAACAGTTTATAATGTTATGCAGTGCTGCACTCATATACTGGTATCCTGTTATTATACAGTGTATACTGGTTGGTGCACAGTGTATACTGGTGGTGCACAGTGAAGACTGGTGGTGCACAGTGAAGACTGGTGGTGCACAGTGTATACTGGTGGTGCACAGTGTATACTGGTAGTAAACAGTGTATACTGGTAGTGCACATTGCTGTACTCCTTATTGTGCTTAGAACCTTTTATTATCCATTTTTTTGATCTCTCACCTGTTCCTCCTTAAATGAATGTGGATGTTTTTCTGCTTCAGCTCCAACCTGTAGGACACTGTATCTGTGTGTGAGGACTGTGGAGAGGACAGAGACAGTGCTCAGTATGTGTGTGTGTGTGTGTGTGTGTGTGTGTGTGTGTGTGCTCTAAAGAGCTAACAAAAACAATAAAACCATGATTACGTATTTAATAAAAAGAGAAATGCACAGCTGAATGTAGAACTTATCCAGGTGAACACGTAATCAGCCTGTGCAGAGGCCCTCAGTGAACTGCTGAACACTACAGTGTGAGGAACCGACGGTATGATGGGATGTATGCGAGGCTGACTGGCGACTGCAGTGTACACTACACTGCACTGAGGAACGTGTGTGTAATCAGTAAGTTACCTGTGTGTGTCTCTTCTGGGGTGTGTGCAGCCGTACAGGTCGAACCACCTCATATTCTTTCAGCTCAGAATGCACCTCTTCTACACAAACACACACAAACACACATACACACACACACACAAGCAAAACATGTGGATACTGATCTACAGCGGTTACTGAATCATTCATAGTAGATATGGAATCATTCATCATGAGTATTGAATCATTCTGGGCAGATACTGAATAATTCATAGTGGATTAATAGACGTTCTCATTAAACATATCTGGGTTTATATGCTGTTAATTCCTGTTATGCTTTCAGATCGAGTAAATGTGAGACTCTGAAGCTGTTTTTCTTTTGCTGAGACACACACACACACATGACTGAAGCACTCTATGGCTGTGTGTGTGTTAGTGGGTCACAGCTAGGTAAACATCTCAGTCAGGAGGCTGAAGGACACGTGAGGCGGGATCTCTGTGTGACAGGAGGAGAGTTGATGTAAGAACAATGAGCTGATATGAAGCTCCAGCTTCTTCGCGTGAAGCTTAACTGAGTGTTCGTCTGGATTTATCCAGAGACTCTCTGTCCCTCATCTGACCGCTCACCTGCTCGTTCACCTGCTCTCCTTACATGACGCAGAGAAGCTGGTGCAAGCATTCAGAACTTCAGGACTGGATTACTGTGATGATCTTCTGGTTGGACTGCTAGAGTGTTTTCACTAGGGCTCGGAAATCTGACCATATGAGTCCCATTCTCTCGTCCCAGGACTGGTGACCAGTTTGGCCCCACAGTATCTTGGGGAAACCATACAGTCCATCACTTTCACTTCATTCGCATATAAACTTATAAAGCTCTCAACTCTGGAATAAACGTCCTAGTGGTGTTCGTGACTCAGACACACTCTCTGTGTTCAAATCATCTCACTTAGGTTTTTATCTTCCATGGTTTGAAGCCACATTTACCATTTTCCCTAAATTCAGTTTAGCTTTACTGTTGTTGAGGACTTGTTCTCCTTTTGAGTCTTGGTTCCTCTCAGGTTTCTTCTTCTGTCTCCTTACCAATCCCCAACTCATTCCATCCTAAAGTACTGGATGGAGCTCCTCCACCGTCATTCCAGAGAACACAGCTCTTCCACTGCTCCACAGCTCAATGCTGGGGGGCTTTATACCCCTCTACTAGCCCACGCCTGGCATTAGGCAGCATGGTGCCAATAGCTTCATGATATTGATCTGCTCCAGAGAGTCCTATTCTATTCTATTCCTATTCTCCTGGCAAAATATATTTATATATATACATATATTAACCCCCCGTCTCTCAGCAGTGAGAGCATATTTACTGTAGAAGCTCCAGATCTCATCAGAACAGATAAAGCAGGTGAACATGAATCCAGTAAAAAGGAGAAACAAGAGCTTCTCATTCTGATGAAAGTAGTGAGATCTTGTCGGACCCTCCTCAGGGGTTCTGTACATCAGTGTAGTAAAAGGTCCACTGGACTGGACCCTGGACCCCTATGTGCGTCGTGTGAGGTTAGCGCATGAAGCTGATCTGCACTGAGTGTGGTGTTCTTAACGGATGTAGGGTTAGTCTGCAGGTGTGAGGTTGCCGTGGGAACGCTGGTCTCTTACCTGAGCGGTGAGATGAGCTGACAGCAGCTAAAGAAATCCACAGAAACGCCTCCACTCTCATACTGAAGCTCTACAGCCAGACTGAGAGCAGAGCAGAGCTCCACAGCATTTATACACACCTGCTCTCCACCTTCACCTGCATACCAGCCTGTACCTCTCTCACTCTCTCTCTCTCTCTCTCTCTCTCTCTCTCTCTCTCTCACTCTCTCTCTCACTCACTCACTCAATCACTCACTCACACTCTCTCACTCTCTCTCTCTCTCACTCACTCACTTACTCACTCACTCACACTCTCTCTCTCTCTCTCTCTCTCTCTCTCTCTCTCTCTCTCACTCACTCACTCACACTAATTCACACGAGCTGTATTGTTTAGTCCAGTGGAGCAGTGGACCTGAGTCGTCTGGAATAAACTGATGGGATGAGGTGAGGTGGCGATCATCCAACACCCGGACCTCATTAACAATTTTGTCGAAAAAATGCAATCAAATCCTCCTGAATCTAGTAGAAAGTCTTTTTCTCTGGACAGTAGAGACAGTTACTTCAACAGAAGCAGGATCAACTCTTTTAGTACCCTTGATTTCAGAAGAAACAGTAATTAAGCAGGTGTCCCAATACTTCTGTCCTCTGGTGTCCCAATACTTTTGTGTGTGTATGTATGTGTGTGTTTACATACAGTATGGGGAGTTTTAATAATGACTCCTCTGCTTTTGTTTTATGTTGGTATTCAAGAAGGCATTATTTATTCATATGAATATAATTATATGTATATGAATATATGAATATAAATATATATAATACCTATAACATTCTAAGATATTTTGCTGGAAAAATAACAAACATTATTTAATTTTAATTCTCTTGTTTATAAACACTGTGAACCTCTGAGCTGCACTTTCCTGTTTCTGCATATTATTATTATTATTATTATTATTATTATTATTATTATCTATTCTCTCTTTCCCCCCCCCCTCTCTCTCTCTCTCTGTAATTAATAGTGCTGCTGTTTCTCAGGTTTCTCTTGAACACCTGCAGGATCTGAGCTGTAATCCCAGTAATCCCAGTTTCCCCAGTACATCACTGCCACAGCAGGCAGCTGCTCTCTGAAGGACTGTTGTGCAATCATGTGTTTGTCTGTCTGTCAGTTTCACCAGTTTAGCCTGTAACACTGTCACTGTTTACATCGACTGATCAACTTTATCATCAAAATACATATAAAACGTCTATGTAGCATCTTATAAAAATCAAAATGCAGCCTAACATTATTTAAATGAGGCTGAATTATAACTAATAACAAAGAAAACTGACAAAACTGACAAAAAGACAAAATAAAGATTATTAGGGTTTAAAAATAATAATGGTAATAATTAAACTAATTCTTAAAAACACTTAAAACTGAATTTAACATATTAATTAATATCTATTAATCCATCTTAATTACACCTAAACGTAAAACTAAACAGCTGCTGTTTCTGAAGAATTTAGACATGTCTGGGCTCAGAGATCAATCAGCAATAATTGTGAAAGAATTTTCGTCCAGTTTGGTTTTTACTGTGATGATGACAACAGTGGCGTTTAATCCAGCGTAAAAGTTCTGGTTTAGTTTTAGAGTGTAACTAATACATGCAAATTTATATTAATTAATTAATCCTGTATGTATTGGGGTCATCTGTCAGTTTTGAGTGTGTGCTCTTGAAGCCGTCAGCGTAATGACACTGCGGGTCTTGTAGACATGTCTTAGCTACCTCGCACAGCCTGGGCGAGCTGTTAAAGGAGGACAAAGCCTGCAGTCATTCATTTCATTTGATCAAAGGAAATGATTAAATACACTGTCAGCAGAACCACGGGCGAGGGGGCGACCTGTGGCCTTTGTGTACTTTATAAATACGGACGTTCTAAAGTTCCTGAGCAGATCAAACCTGCACATCAAAGGCTTGAGGTCACTTTGTCTTCTTTTGACTTTCCTGAGGAATGTTTGTCTTTTGTGTTTATTGATGATAGAGCAGCTCTGTGTTTAATGCTTTATAGTATTATAGTATTATATATAGAAGATATATAGAGTATATCTTCTGATCTTGAACTTCTGGTTGATCAAAGTGTCGTCCCAGGTATGAGGAACAGCTTCAGCCTAAATAATGATCTGACATGTTTAACCTCTAATCTATATATATATATATATATATATATATATATATATATATATATATATATATATATATATACATTTTCTTTTTGTTTTGTTGTTGTGTTTTTTTTCTCTGTGAAGTTATACTACAACGATAAGAATACACCATGTATGATACACCAAAATGTATCATGTGATTTTACCAGAATATCCTGTATAAATGGAATACATTATTTCTAACAACTTTAATGGTTTTGATGGTTTCGGCAATTTTAACTAAACTAAAACAAAGTCATTTTACACACAATTCCTGTTGTTATGCTGATATATAACTGTCAACTATAGTTTATAGCAGTTTATAACTAAAGGATATCATCAAGTATTGTGCTCTCATGATGCTCTGGTTTTATTAACCATTGTTGTTTAGTGTTGTCTATGGTCTAAAGGACATTTGGGTGTGGTTGGCTGGGTGTTTCTGAGTGGTTTTACATGGTATGATGGTATGTAATAATGGTAACTAAGCTGGGATATAAGCCTTTTGGGGAGTGTGGCAGTCTTTTTCCTAGAAGGCCTGTGTCGTCTAGGTCTTTGCAGCATTTGTTGTTAAGTGAAGGTCTGTATTAGAAATGATAGTAAAGCTTTGAGTTTTCTTTTTTACTGTCTACCACAGTAGCGTGCATATAAAGCATAATTAGTTAATTAATACTTAAATATTAATGTGCTTAAATTAGAAGCTTTTTGATTAAACACATACATATGTAAATATTCATTAAGTATTCATTAATTCATTATGATTTATATGCATGCTACTGTAGTAGACAGTAAAAAAGAAAACTCAAAGCTTTACTATCATTTCTAATACAGACCATATGCTGCAACTTACATATGTAAATAA
This sequence comes from Salminus brasiliensis, assembly GCF_030463535.1. Taxonomy (NCBI): domain Eukaryota; kingdom Metazoa; phylum Chordata; class Actinopteri; order Characiformes; family Bryconidae; genus Salminus; species Salminus brasiliensis. The sequence continues at coordinate 35,825,346 of NC_132893.1, forward strand.
CCCCACCTACAGACAGTAAATGTCTGTAAAATTGGTTCCCCCTGTTGCTAGATAATGAAGTGACAAACCATGACAAACCAAAATGGCTCAATTTCAAAACCTCAAAACTGTTACATCACAGTCCTGATTCATTATATTTACACCCCTTCAATATTTACATAAACCCCGTCCACTAGAGAAAGCCCTTGTAAAAGCTGGAGAAACTTCAGGAGAATGTGATGATGTTGCTGATGCTGATACGGGGTTGCTACAGGTACCAGGCCTCATGACCCGGCTTTCCCTGTGCCAACGCTAGCTTTCACAGTCTCTTCCCTCCACCATCTGCACCCTGGACATCCTCGTCTGAGCCGAACTGGAGCTAAACTCCCATCAGAAGAACGACCAGCTTATTATTCTACAGGTAAGACTTGACAAAGCGAGTGAGGGCAAGGCTAAAAGCTAACCGGCTACAGTCTCTTCAGGTTGCAAACAGCATATCGAGCTGAGAGGACACTGTGAGAGGACAGCAGCACTACTCATTAAGAATAGTTCTGTGGGCTGTCATTGGTGCCATAAACCAGCCAATCAGAGCAGAGCTTAACAGGTAAAATTACATATGCAAATAACTTAAATACTCAATGCTTGAGTAGGAATAGACTTTAACCCCTTAAACAGCCTGTGGGCTGTCCCTGTAGTGCGTAATGAGCCACGGTGTGTTAAGGGGCTAAATATCTCCAAGGGAGAATCTACAGAATGTGTCCTATGGCTTCATTCCCTCGATAAATACGACCAGTTTATGGTCTGTGTGGTTTAGTTAGGTGCTGATTCTGTATGAAATCATCCTCCTAGGTGTTATCGCTACGTGCCGCAGCACTGGGCTGATTTGTGATTAATGGTGTAATTATATCTGATTAAACACTGTGTCACCGGTGTTGGCTATGAATAGAAAAATCCCTCTGTTTCCTTCTAGTTTACTGGAATCAGAAGCAGGAAAAAACTAAAGGCCTGCAGGTGTAACTTACAAGACAAACTGAGACGCTTCAGAGAAAATAACTAACAAGCCCTTTCATTACATCTTCATCAGGAGTCTCTTATGGAAGGTAAGACACAAGGGACTGGTCTCCTGAACCCAGATTATTTAATCGATAGACTAGAAAAAGGTCTATTTTAAAGGGTAAATCGTGATCAGCCAGAACATTAAAACCACCTGCCTAATATTGTGAAGGTCCTCATTGAAGCGTGGACTGAAGGTGTCATCAAGACTAACGTTAGGAGCAGCTCCTTTAAGTCCTGTAAGTTGAGAGGTGGACGTGACCTCCATGAGCATCAAGGAGCCTTGGGCACCCATGACCTTGTTGCTGGTTCACCGGTTGTCCTTTCTCCTTAGAGCACTTTTGGTAGGTACTGACCACTGCATACCAGGAACACCCCACAAGACCTGCTTGCTGATGTTCTGGAGATGTTCTGACCCAGTCATTGTCTAGAGCATCAGTTTGGTTCTTGTCAAAGTGGTTCATATTCATGGGAATCGCCACAGAAATAACTACTCTGAACTGGTCAGCTATGACATTAAAACCACTGGTTCCAGTTTCTGCTCTCAAGGGGTGGATCTATTAGTCAGTGAGTGAACGGTCAGGTCTTGAAGGGGATGAAGGGGATGAAGCAGGAAAAATGAAAACTGTGATGTTCTAGACAATGACTGGATCAGAACATCTCCAGAACATTAGCAAGCAGGTCTTGTGGGGTGCTCCTGGTATGCAGTGGTCAGTACCTACCAAAAGTGCTCCAAGAAACAACCAGTGAACCAGCAAACAGGGTCATGGGCAACCAAGGCTCTTGGAGGTCCCGTCCACCTCACAGCTTACAGAACTTTTTCTGTAACTTTTTTTTTTTTGCAGCTAACGTTAGTCTTGGGGTCAGATACCACAGCAGGATGCCTTCAGAGCTTGTTTTGGTGGCACTGACCGGTCTGTATTTGGTCATTATTGAGTCATAACTGTAAACATGGCTTAATCTTCATCTTGGTTTGTAGGCTGAATCACTCCCCTCTCTCACATGTCCATTCTGTTTATTCTCTAAAGGGCAGAGCCGAAGAGAAGCGGGATGTCGGTCAGTATCTCACACAGCGCTGTGTGTGTTGTGTTTGCAGGTGTGTGTGATGAGAATATGATTTCCCTGATTGGTCCACGGCTTTGTCCGCTCTGGGTCAAGTAAACACGTCCTGAGAAAAGCCCGCCCACTGTATTTACACAGCAAATACCAGGTAAGTGTTGCAGATTACAGCCTGTTGGGATAAACAGTGTGTGACTCGGCTATTAATGCTGATGTACACCACATGTCCAAATGTTTATGGACACCCCTTCCAATGAATCTATTCCACTACTGTAATTTGCAAATGTGCACACACAGCTTGTTTAGTCCCTGTGGAGAAGTACTGCCAATAGAATATGACTCTATGGAGCAGATCAACACCATGAACCTAATGGCACCATGCTGCCTAATGCCAGGTGTGTAGATGTGATCTGCAGTACACTCCTCATCCAATATCACATCTACAGTACCTTCCTGACCCACCATCATATCTACAGTACACTCCTGACTGTCCTTCCATCACATATACACTACACTCCTGACCCACCATCACATCTACACTACACTCCTGACCCACCATCACATCTACAGTACTCTCCTGACCCACCATCACATCTACAGTGCGCTCCTGACTGACCCACCATCACATCTACAGTAAACTCCTGACCCAGCATCACATCTACAGTACACTCCTGAACCACAATCACATCTACAGTACACTCCTGACCCACCATCACATCTACATTACACTCCTGACTGACCCACCGTCACATCTACAGTACACTCCTGTCTGTCCTTCCATCACATCTACAGTACACTCCTGACCCACCATCACATCTACAGTACACTCCTGAACCACCATCACATCTACAGTACACTCCTGACTGACCCACCGTCACATCTACAGTACACTCCTGTCTGTCCTTCCATCACATCTACAGTACACTCCTGACCCACCATCACATCTACAATACACTCCTGACTGTCCTTCCATCCCATCTACAGTACACTCCTGAACCACCATCACATCTACAGTACACTCCTGACTGTCCTTCCATCACATCTACAGTACACTCCTGACTGACCCACCATCACATCTACAGTACACTCCTGACCCACCATCACATCTACAGTACACTCCTGACTGTCCTTCCATCCCATCTACAGTACACTCCTGAACCACCATCACATCTACAGTACACTCCTGACTGTCCTTCCATCACATCTACAGTACTCTCCAGACCCACCATCACATCTACAGTACACTCCTGAACCACCATCACATCTACAGTACTCTCCTGACTGACCCATCGTCACATCTACAGTACACTCCTGACTGTCCTTCCATCACATCTACAGTACACTCCTGACCCACCATCACATCTACAGTACACTCCTGACCCACCATCACATCTACAATACACTCCTGACCTATCATCACTCACTATGAAAACACACACTGTTATGGTACAGAAACAATTTTCAGGGAGAGTGATTGTCAGCAATGGGTGCATCCTAAATCAGCTGAGTTTAATAAATTAGATTAAACTAGAAGGGGTGTCCACAAACATTTGGACATATAGTGTATGTCATTTTATGATTATCATGCTGTATTTTCTTGCTGTACCGCCAGGGGGCGACATGGTTATGTGAATATACTGCAGGGTTTGTCCCAGGCTTGTTTTGAAATGAAATGTTGAGTGAAGGATGGGTCTGAAAGGTAATGTGGAGAAGGATGAAGAATAATCCATTGAAATTAATGGACACTTCATTAACTTTAAAAGTTATTTATTTATTTATTAACTGTGGGCACATTTATTGTCACCCTGTTTATAAAGACTAAAATCAGACTTCAGTTTTTACCCAGCTAGGATTTCTTGGTCAGTAGAACGTTAGGTGAACGTTTTAAACGTTACAACTTTTGGTTCTTTGGTTTAGAACGTTCAGTCTGTCAATTTTTCCACATGTTCCCAGAACGTTTGTTTATCTCTGCGTTTATTCTCACAGTTAAATTTGGCCTTTTCACAGTTTGGAAGCATTTTTTAAAAGCAATAAAAGCTTATCATCATTTCTTTTTTCAAATTAAAAAAATATTTAATTCTACGTTAAAATAAATAAATGCTAAAATTCTTAAGTTTGGAAAATGTTTTATGACGTGAGATTTAGATTGGATATTATTGATCAGTGTGGTTATGTATCAGTTTGATCAGTGTTTTTATTTGTCCTGTATTTTATTGATTGTATTTTTAGTTTTGGAAAAGTGTTTCCATAATGCCAGTGTTTTTGTCTATAACTGGGTAATAAACGTTCTAATAACGTTATGATGCAAACCCTTATGATGGCACATCAGAACGTTCAGAACATTCCCGGAATGTTAGAGGCTAACTTTCCTGACCCACCATCACATCTACAGTACGCTCCTGACCCACCATCACATCTACAGTACGCTCCTGACCCACCATCACATCTACAGTACGCTCCTGACGGACCCACCATCACATCTACAGTACACTACTGACCCACCATCACATCTACAGTACACTCCTGACTGACCCACCATCACATCTACAGTACACTCCAGACTGACCCACCGTCACAGGCTAAGCTTCCTGGAACACTCTGCTGAATGTTGTTGTTAGTTTTTGTATTTTTGGCAAATAAGAACGTGTCGTTATGCAAGGGTTTCCACGTTTCCTTAGAAAATCAGCCACTCATCTAAAACAGCCTGGAAAACGAAACCCACCCTCCTGCTCACAGCTGAGGACTAGACAGATTCTCAGTGGCCAGCTACCACAAATAGACCTTCCTGAACTGAGGTTTTTCTGCCTTTTCCAGACACCCAGAAGGTCCCGAGGGTTCTCCACAGCATATTATTTTTGGAAAGGACTGACCTCTTGAACTTCTACACTGAGCAACATGCTGAACACTGAGCTGACGTGATCCTGAGGAAATGCAATTTTGATCTGATCCAGCCTCACAATGACAGCCTCACAATGACATCACTGAGAGCCTCCTTCCCAACAGGCCAGGAGCTCTACATCACTACTCCCCGCATGGAGGGGGCTCTTACATTTTCATAACTACTGAAATATTAAACCTGCCTCGGTCGCAGTCTCTGGACAACAAGGACATGATCTCTCTGTTGTGCTTTTAAACATTAAGGAGATAAACTTCTTCAGATGAGGTCATTTCTTCTAAAACTGAGAACCTTCCTCACTCTGGGTCCCCTCGCCTGTCCTCTGCCTGGGTTTTACACTGTGTTAAGCAGTCAGGGGGTTCAGGACTGTACAATGGACTAGAATGAGATCACAAAAAGTGTAGTGTGCAGGAAAGTGTCCAAAAGTATGTGTACACCTGTTCCTCCAGAGTTTCTCCTGAAATCAAGGGTAGTAGCCAAGAGTCTGACCAGATAATACCTGGGAATTAGAGTCAGAGTTCAGTCTCAGCAGACTATAAACTCCTCCCACCGTTCAGTAACATTTTTCCATTGGATTTTTCTTCCTGGATTCCAGTTTTATTTGTTTAGTGATGTTGGACCTGGTTCTGTTATTCTCTGTCTGTTATTTTCCACAAGCTTGGGAAGCGAGAAGGGGATTGTGCTCTCTCATAGCTTTAATTGCATCAGTACAATGAAAGAACCCACATTACAGCCTGCCTAACTGTAGTCACTCTTTATTGTGGTGTAAAACCTCTATATATTTATTACGTATTCCATGTATTCCAATTTTCCCCATTTCTCCCAGGTTCTGCCAATGAACCCACTTGTTCATGCTCCACCTAGCACTAGCAACGCTCCCGACACTAGGATGAACATGAAGCCACGTTCTTTTCAAACTGATGCAGCCGATGCAGCACTGAAGGGTAGCTGACACGCTCAGAGGTAAGCACCAGGTTCCCAGCTCCACCACACCAGGTAGCATACACCTGTACCGGCCAACATCGCTTAAGAGTGATGAGAGCGCCATCTACCCACCCGGAGAGAAAACAGCCAATTGTGCTCTCTCAGACTCCGGCTGCTGATGGCAGCATTGCTGAGCCACTGAGAGCCACTCATGTTTTAACCTAATCTTAATATCATATCTCCTCCCTCTCAAATATTACATTGACGTTTACAGCATTTAACAGAAGCTCTTCTCTAGAGTTCTTACAGAAGAGCTTCACTGTTTACTGAAGAAGAACCTCAGCTAGTTTAAATAGACTAATAGTTCAGAGCTCCTCCTCGCACTGCTTAACATTATTGCCATGTAAAGGATGCATAGGTGTGCATGTAAGTCTGTGGGCAGTGATGGTTACATTGTTTGAAACAGGCGTCTTAACTTTTGTACATAAAGAGAGTTTAAATGAGCCTTGTAATGTATGATGTATTATTTTTATGAGAATTATTTTAATATTAAAAAAACTGTCACTCTTTCATTTGGTACAACCAGTTTTGAATTCATTATTTTTGTGATGTCACAGAAATCAAAGCATTCACATGTATCCACCTGCTGTTCAGACTATAGAAGTTCAGCCACGCCCACTTTCAGCCTGGACTGCTTTTTAAATGAGGCACAATACAAAGCAGCTAATCAGAACAAAGCTCAATTACACTGGATAACAGAAAAAGCCGGATAGAGAGAGGTGATCATCACAATTATCACAACTGAACATCAAAGGCAGAAATAAAATGTTAAGGGTGTGTACAATAAACTGTTTTATAATAAAGGTGTTAAGGCTGGAGCTGTTGATGGTGACGTAAACTGTGACTGTACCAAATGCACTTTGTCCTGAGCGTCTAGGCCACATTCCAGCCTTCAGTGAGTTTAACCCTTTGAAGTCTGGAGTTATAGCAAATGTGTTTTTTCCATTCCTGGAATAAAATTTACATTTGACGTCTGTTAATAATCGTGTAAATCTGCAGGTCTGGAGATAAAAGGTTCTTGTGTGACTACCCTGATATGTAATTACATAATTACACTGTTATTTCAATAATAAATCTCTATTTGAGTTGCATTCTGTATGGACAGGTGATGCGTTTTGTAAAGGTCTCGATGCCAAAAATCTACATTTTACTTCCAAACCTGCTCTGTCCTCACAGCTCCTGCTGGAGTCAAAATGATTCATCAGAAGATGAGGTATTTCATACTGACGCAACTATGAGGGAGTTCTGAGAGTTTCTGAGGTGTTTCTTTTTTAATGTTGGTTATTATTTATTAATAAATCTGTTGTTCAGATAGTTTCACTGTGGTGTCAGGAGGGCTGTGACCTCAATGCAGTGTTTTCTGCCTTTTTTTGAGCTACAGTAAAGCAAAACTTACCAGCACTATTCAATATTCTGATGAATTATTTTTACTGTTATTTCAGATGCTCACAAAAACACAACAGATTAAAATATGAGAACATTTGAATGTCATTCAACAGTTCATTTACATGTCTTGAAATATGAGGTGATCTAGATATTAATGTTATTAGAGCTTCATACTGGATATTAATGTTATTAAAGCTTCATACTGGATAATAATGTTATTAGAGCTTCATACTGGATATTAATGTTATTAGAACTTCATACTGGATATTAATGCGATTAGAGCTTCATTCTGGATATTAATGCTATTAGAACTTCATACTGGATATTAATGTTATTAGAACTTCATACTGGATATTAATGCTATTAGAGCTTCATTCTGGATATTAATGCTATTAGAACTTCATACTGGATATTAATGTTATTAGAGATTCATACTGGATATTAATGTTATTAGAGCTTCATTCTGGATATTAATGTTATTAGAGCTTCATACTGGATATTAATGATATTAGAGCTGAGCTTCATACTGGATATTAATGTTATTAGAGCTTCATACTGGATGTTAATGTTATTAGAACTTCATACTGGATATTAATGCTATTAGAGCTTCATTCTGGATATTAATGCTATTAGAACTTCATACTGGATATTAATGTTAATAGAACTTCATATTGGATATTAATGTTATTAGAGATTCATACTGGATATTAATGTTATTAGAGCTTCATTCTGGATATTAATGTTATTAGAGCTTCATACTGGATATTAATGATATTAGAGCTGAGCTTCATACTGGATATTAATGTTATTAGAGCTTCATACTGGATATTAATGATATTAGAGCTTCATACTGGATGTTAATGTTATTAGAGCTTCATACTGGATATTAATGTTATTAGAACTTCATACTGGATATTAATGATATTAGAGCTTCATACTGGATATTAATGTTATTAGAGCTTCATACTGGATATTAATGATATTAGAGCTTCATACTGGATATTAATGTTATTAGAGCTTCATACTGGATATTAATGATATTAGAGCTTCATACTGGATATTAATGTTATTAGAACTTCATACTGGATATTAATGATATTAGAGCTTCATACTGGATATTAATGTTATTAGAGCTTCATACTGGATATTAATGTTATTAGAACTTTATACTGGATATTAATGTTATTAGAGCTTCATACTGGATATTAATGTTATTAGAGCTTCATACTGGATATTAATGTTATTAGAACTTTATACTGGATATTAATGTTATTAGAGCTTCATACTGGATATTAATGTTATTAGAACTTTATACTGGATATTAATGTTATTAGAGCTTCATACTGGATATTAATGTTATTAGAACTTCATACTGGATATTAATGTTATTAGAACTTTATACTGGATATTAATGTTATTAGAGCTTCATACTGGATATTAATGTTATTAGAACTTCATACTGGATATTAATGTTAGAGCTGGAACTCTGGGCTTGTTAACAAAGGGCTTTGTTCTGGATGCTTCTGTATTTTGTACCCACTGTACAAACTGTGTGTACTTGTATTCCAGTTTAGCAACAAAGGCCAATAAAATATTGATAAAAAAAGTTATTCTTCATAACATATTAATTAACATCTTCCCAGCTGGATGAGGATCTGCCTCGCTGAGTATGCTCTCTTGCATAGAAGTGACCTCAGTGACTTCACTGACCTCTATGAAGTCATGGTGCCAAGAGATTGGTGTGTATGAGGCCAGCCCCCTTATAAAGGGCTGCCTACTGCACTACAGCACTACAGCAGAGTGAACTCACAGCTCCACACACACACACCCTGCTGCTCTCTCAACAACCATGTCTGCAGGATCCTCTCTGCTGGCGGGAAGGAACATACACTCATGCCTGGTGTCCCCTGCCATGGCCGGCCAGGTTTTCGACACGGCGCGGCGCAAGAAGGCCACCGCCAACATCTTCGCAGACGTGAAACAGGACGTCCTGCTGAAGCTCTTCAGAAAGGCCGGGGACCTGCGGGCGGCTGAGAGGGCAAACAGCATCGTCTCCTATGGCAACGACCCGGACCGCGTCAGCCGGGCGCTGAAGGCCCTCCAGCAGCAGGACAAGAAGGACATGTTCACGCTCATTAACGGGCTGAAGAGGTCATCTCTCAGATTGCACTGAACAGGCTGGGAGAGAAAGCTGGGAAGCTGAACAGAGAGAGAGAGAAACTCCTTCTTTCTCCGGCTGGACTCCAGTACCTGCAGCCTGTGGTGATGATGATGATGATGATGATGATGATGATGATGATGATGAAGAGGTGTGAGAACTTCTCAGATGTTTAAACGCTTAAAGTCTAGACTTACTATCCTGTTGTTTTGGTGAATGTGCTGGAAATGTCTAGAGACGCTGTAACAGTTCAAACTGATGGACTTTCAAAGATGGATTTTAGAAATGCTGAATGTTGATGGACAGTGGATAAACTGAGAGGTTGATGGACACTAGAAGGTCGAAGAGTTCTGCTGATGTTCTGCACCTAGACTCTGACCACCACACTCTCAGCAGTACTGTCTGACCAGGAGTGTGAGCTGTGGAGTCTCCGGGACACGCTGAGCTCATGGTGATGATGATGATGATGACGATGATAAAGGTGAAGCATAGAGCACCTTGTGGTGATGAAGAGGAAAGAGTAACAGAGTAGCAGAAGGATGTGATCAGTCTGTGCTCTCTGGAACTGATGCTTTGACACTAACGCCCACTAACACTGGAACTGACCGTGGTGTTGTCCAGGCTGTATATTTTCACAAGCTCTGCACTTAATGACCAATTTTTTTTTATTTAAATAAAATATTTTGTATGAATCTTTGTTCAGATGTCTAATTTCTCTGGGTAGCTCTGCAGGGGGTTGCTCAGATTAGAAGCTGGCGCTCCTGATGGTGGTGTTGAGGAGACGATGAACTGACTGATCTGTTGCATGGTCTCACTCTTGGGACATGTGCCAGGCTGGAGTTCCTGGTCATAGTTCAGTGCTTTGCTCAGATGAATGATTACACAGAGGTCCTGTTCATGTTTGTGTTCATGTTTGCCTCAGCGTTCTTCGAGTCTGGAGTTCACAGAGATGTAAGGAACCGAACTGGTGTTCTTCTAACCAACATAACAATAGCTCACACTTATAAGACCAAGATAAGCACGATAACCAACACTTTTATGGGGGTGTCTAAGACTTTTGCACAGCACTGTGTTTCCTACACTATGTGGACAAAAGTATTGGGACACCTGCTCAGTCATTGCTCCTTCTGAAATCAATGGTATTAAAAAGAAGAGCTGTCTCTACTGTCCAGAAAAGAAGACTTACTACTAGATTTAGGAGCAGGAGCATTTGATTGCATTTGATTGCATTCAGCAACATGAGCGTTAGTGCGGTCAGGATGTTGGATAGATGATCACCACCCCACCTTATCATCCCCAAATCATCCAAAAGTACTGGATGGAGCTCCACCACCATCATTCCAGAGAACACAGCTCTTCCACTGCTCCACAGCTCCTCAATGCTGGGGGGCTTTATACCCCTCTAGCCCACTCCTGATATTAGGCAGCATGGTGCCAATAGGGTCATGATGTTTATCTGCTCCAGAGAGTCCTATTCTATTGGCAGTACTTCTTTACAAGGACCAATCAAGCTGTGTGTGTGCATTTGCACATTTGTGTCAGCAATGTCAGCAACTTAAGGTAGCTGAATGCTTTCATTAGAAGGGGTGTCCACAAATATTTGGACATGTAGTGTAAGAGATATATCGAGGGTTTTCTGTTCAATATCCAGAAAGCCGGTCTGAACTGAACATTATGTGACTGAATCATTAGTGTAAATATTATTGGTGTGGTCAGCCAGGCCTCGCTCAGCAGGGGGGGGGGGTCTGTCAGGGAGCCAGAAACGGTTACTGGCTGAGCGGAGATAAGAGTGTGTTAGAGTGTTGATGTGTGTGTTTTTAGCCTCACCCTCCTCGAACACCCCAGCTACAGCGCAGGTCAGTCTGAACTAGCTGAAACCAGTCTGATCCTCCTCAGGAGTCATCGGCCCTCTCGGCATGGAGGTGTTTTCCTCTGGAGATCAGAGTCTGATAACGACGGAGACGCTGTTATTCTCACAAACACACCAGGTCAAGTTCAAACCCTTTAATCTCCTTAGTAGCAACTTTACAGCCAGAACTGTTCACAGCTCTGCTCTTAGAATTATGACCCCACTGAAGCCCCAAGTTTATGATTTTAATGTGAATCTGTGTGTATATTATATATATATATATATATATATATATATATATATATATATATATATATATATATATTATAGAATATGTATAGTTTTGACTCCATCATGGTTGTGATGTCACAAATAACTTTACTACACGTCCAAATGTTTTTAAATAAATCGTTTCTAATAAACCCATTCAGCTACTTTTATCTAGTTCCCGTAAAGGAGAAGTACTGCCAATAGAATAGGACTCTCTGCAGCAGATCAACATCATGACCCTATTGGCTCCATGCTGCCTAATGCCAGGCGTGGGCTAGAGGGGTATAAAGCCCCCCAGCATTGAGGAGCTGTGGAGCAGTGGAAGAACTGTGTTCTCTGGAATGATGGTGGAGGAGCTCCATCCAGTACTTTTAGATGGGATGAGTTGGGGATTTGAGGATGATGTGGTGGGGTGGTGATGCTCTTGTCGCCTAATGCAATTAAATCCTCACAGCAATGATCTTTCTCCAAAATCTAGTAGAAAGTCTTCTTCCCTGGATAAAAATATGTTTGATTTCAGAAAGAGCAATGAATGAGCAGGTGTCCCAATACTTTTGTCGATGTAGTGTATTTATTTACTTATATTCAGGTTGTAGGTGCTCCAGGGGACGCTGCGGCATGGTTGACCCAGCTTTCTCTTGTAACAGCACACACACACACACACACACATTTATTTTTTTCAATAAAGGTTTATTGAGCTTCTGTGGTGATAAACTTCCTGACTGTTGATCAGCTCTGATTGCTGTTCTCGTTCAGGAGGAAATCCCAGAAGATTCAGTCTGGACCGGTTCTTAGTTTCAGAGGAATCAGAACTCATAGTTCACATCAGTGATCTGAGAGAAATGAGGTATCATGACAGTGAAGGCAAATGTGGGATGTCAGAGATGTGAGTAGTAGTGTGTGACATTAGACTGCACATTAACAGCTTGTATATTTGGATCAGTACAGCAGAGTATGTGCAGTGTGTGTGTTAATGTGTATATATTTGTATATATATGTATATATATGTGTATATATAGCAAACAGTGAGGACAGCTGTAGGAATCATCATCGCTTCTCTGTCCTCCATCACAACCTCCACACCAGCTGCCCCCATCTGGCAGACACTACAGAACTATCAAATCAAATCAAAAGACCCCCAGTGAGGAGCCAACGGCAACAAGGAGAGTGGCAAGGAGACCCTCCCTCAGAGCTGGAGGAAGAAACCTTGGGAGGAACCAAGACTCACAAGGGGGACCCGACCCGTCCTCCTCTGATCAGAACTATTTATTAATTATATTAATTATAATTTATCAATTAATATTGATTAAAGTGACCAAACCATCTAAACTGTTGAACTGCTCTGATCATAATCATAATATAATAATCATGGTGTAGAATAACTTAATATAGTCATGGCAGTGATGGTCAGAGGAATGATGGGTAATAGTGGTGATATTAACAGTGGCAGATAGTTAAGAGTCCATTTAGGTTTAACATGGTCATTAAACAGGTAGCAGTGGTGGGAGGGTGTGCCGCTGGTGGGAGGGTGTGCCGCTGGTGGGGGGGTGGGGCCTGCTGGTCGCTGTGGTAGGTGGCAGCTGGCCTGACGCAGGTTGAGGGGACCCCAGCGGGCAATCTTCCAGCAGGTCGGGCTGGGTGGTCATTTACTGGGAGAAGGTAAAGAGACAGAGTTAGAGGAATTTTATGGAGATCAGAGAAAGTTGGGCAGTATCAGAGTGTGTCTGACGACTCCAGCAGGTCTGACTATAAGTCTAATTAAAAGGAGAGAGCCAGAAGGTAACACAGACACGGGAGCTCCCTGAAACACTAGCGTCTATCTGCTCCACCGTCCACAAACCTGAGTGATTGCGTGTAAGCAGCAAGACGACAGCTCCAGCATCTCAGTGTACTACAATTCCCTGTGTCCGCGAACCCCTGGACCTGCAGCCCTTATCTAAGAAACATTAATTACCAAAAGCTAAACTAAACAGATGAGTTTCAGCCTAGACCAGAGTTGGGGGGCTTTATAAGAAAAGGCTCTCCCCCCTGCGGAAGTTTTCTGAATTTTGGGAAGCAGCAGCCTGAGATCTAAGTAATCTTGATGGTTCATATTCAGGAGGCCTCAGGAGTGAGGCCATGTAGGGCTCTGTATGTTAATAGAAGAATTTTATAATCAGTGCTGATAGAACTGGACTGATATGGTCAGATGTTCTAGGTTTAGTAAGAACCCTGGCTGCAGCATTTTGAACTAGTTGAAGTTCCTACTGAAACTACATGTGTTTCAGTAGTACATGTGTGCACTGTACAGCGAAATGTGTCCTCCGCATTTAACCCATCTGTGGTAGTGAACACACACTCACACACACTAGTGCACTAGGGGCAGTGAGTACACACACACACCCAGAGCGGTGGGCAGCCAACTCCAGCGCCCGGGGAGCAGACAGGGTAAAGGGCCTTGCTCAAGGGCCTGGGAATCGAACCTACAACCCTGTTAACAATAACCTGGTGCTCTAACCGCTGAGCCACCAGCTTTTCTGCATCCTGTAGAGATAAGCTGCATAAAAGCTGTCCTACTAATATTAGCTACATGTTGCTCAAATGATAAATCTGAATCGAATCGAATATGCCCACAACTTAGCTGCTATGTCCACTAAGACTGTCAGACACAGTAACAGCTTTTACCCTCACGCCATCACCTTCCTCAACAGCTGATCACTATCATCAGCTACAGGCCACAGATATTACTGATAAACTCTTATTATCACTCTTATCCTACAGTCACTGCATTACTGCACCATCACTCATCCCACACACGTCTACACTGCTGTGTAACACAGTATTTAATCTGTATAGAGCTGCAGACTGCTGTTCTGTGAAGAACACTGTAAATCGTACTGTATAGAAATGTGCTGGTATAGTCTGTGTGTACTGTTTGTAGTACTGTTCTCTGTGTGCTGTGTACTGTCTGTAAATGATATGTAGGGAAGCTGTATTTTGTTAATAATAGAGATATGCTGATATATGCTGTGTATAAATATTGTGTATGTATATATATATATATAGTGGATGTACTTTGACCTGCAGTAACCTGAAGCGTGGGGAGTAAAGGCCTGCAGTAAGGAATCCTGATTTCCAGTTTAATCCAGAGTTTTATGGGATTTCTGAGGAAGAGGGTCTCTGTTCCAGGTCTGAGGTGTCCGTGTCTCTGACTCAGGCCTGATTAGCGCATGAATACATTTCTCCTCCACCATGCTGATGTCACAGGCTCATGCACTCCTGCAGTCTTCCCCACGTCATTCCCACGCTCCTGCACTTCCACACAGCACTACTCCGGTTTCTCACGCTGGGCCCGGGCACAACAGAGGCCCGACAGAGGCCGTCTTTCTCATGAAGCGCGCCCATTCTCAGAAAAGCAGCCGGAGAGTGTGTGTGTGTGTGAGTGTGTGAGGGGGGACTTTCACTGGAATGTGTGTGTAAGAGTGAGAGAGGCGGTTATGTGAGGATCTAAATCTTCATTCCAGATGATTCTGTTTTTTATTTATATTTGGAAAGATATTTTTATTCCATTACTGCTGAAGTTCTGAGTTCTGTGAACGTCATGTTTCCTCTTTATTTAATCGTTAACTGTTTTATTTTTATATTCCTTGTGCATTTTTCTTCTTGATGTCAGAGTCATGTTAAAGTGTCCTGTTGCCTATTTACAGAAAGTTAGCATCATAAATACACAATTTCCATTAGACAGTATTTGTAATGTCACAAAAAACTGTGCCCCCCCATTCAGCCTACACCAGTTTAGCCCCGCCCATTAACACTGAAATTACTGAAGGTTCTGTTCTGGAATCCTTTTCCTTACATTTGTTTTGTTTATGTATGTGGTAGCATCTGATTCTGGACACAGCCAAGGGGTTTGAAGTGCAGTGTAAATACTAGCATTCATCCAGGGGAGTGCTGGGAATGGCAAACACACAATCACACACACACACATACAAACAGACACACACGCAACAACAATCCCACACTCATAAAAAAAGTGAGAAGAGCCTTTAAATAGGTAAAGAACCTTTTTCTCGTTCACAAACATGATTCATTATAGAAGTAAAAGTAAATCTTCTAGAGCATCACTTAAACAACCCCTATTTTGCATATGAAACAGGAGCATCATAAACATCATAAGCAGACCACAGTATTTGTGATGTCACAAAAACCAGTGGATTTATGTAGTTTAGCCCCGCCCACTAATACTGAATGGCCTTATTGGAAGTCATTTATTAATTTTTATGGCTAACACCACTACAAAACCTGCAGTGAATTACTTTATTATTATTTGGATGTATAATCTCTCTCTCTCTCTCTCTCTCTCTATATATATATATATATATATATATATATATATATATATATATATATATATATTAGGGATAATTTAAGCATCTTCTTAGGAACTTGAGACTAAAGCACAGTAATGCAGAAACTTTTCTGAAAAATTAAAAAGTTTTCTGAAATTAAAATGTAATATTTACTATTTAAATGTAAAAGTTCTAAGGCGTTTAACAGCTACTCTCCCTCCTGGCCTTGCTGTAGAGTCCTACAGGGTTTCCTGGAGCAGGAGGAGGTCTTTTCTCTATTTTCAGAGCTCGGCTCATGGATCTGTTTACTCTCTCTGCTGCTCGGCTAAGATAAGGCCTGTGGGACGCAGCGTCACCAACACTGAAGATTAAAGGGCAACTTTTAATATCTCAGCGGGGACATCCCCAACCCGGCAGCCTGACCGGAGGATCTACATGTCCTGTCAGCGCCAAAGAGTGTGGTCAGGTGATACCATGTCGGTGTACCTTCACCAGGCGGGAACAAAGAGTCCTTCATGCTGTACTGAATGAAAACGCTGACTCATCAGTTCCTCAAGCTGCACAGCCGGACTCCAGAAATGAGCTCAGCGGTTCCTCCACCACCCGCACAAACCAAATAAAAATGACTGGAGTTATTTTACTGACTATATTCTAATAGTATAGCTTTCACACATTTCACAAATCTGATATATGGCTCAATATAGATGTCAAATATCTGGAATATCTGGAATTCTCTTTCTCATATTTTGTCACATATTCACAAACTGGCCATTTTCATATATGGGACATAATCCAGCCATATTTCGACATATACAAACATACAGGCGTAACATATTTAACAACCGTATCTCCAATAGTCCCGTAGTCCAAGGAGCATTTCTATTGGTCTATTCAATGAAATTCAAGAATAACTGCCAGATTCACATTATAGAAAAAAGTAAAAAAAGTTTTTTTTGAGGGACATTGATGATAAGTCTCATATATGACATGTAATGTACTTTATGTAATACATATTATACTTGCCATTCACTTATACTTACTTCATAAATGGAATTACCGACCAATCAACAACATGTGCATGTGTCCAATATACAGTATGATACCTACTGATATGTTTTACAATGTATATGTACATATATTTTGATATATGATATACTCTATGTGCATATATAATAATATAATCAGATTTTACTATATGGATGAATGCAGTCTATCTTGCAGTATGCTAATTTTTTACACTATATATTGTAATACAGTAAACGTATAACCTCAGGAATTAAATGAATGCGGGTAAGTAGGGTTAATAGTGAAGAGCGTTTCATTTTTGCAGAAATTTGGAGACCAAAACAACCCGAAATAACCAAACCTAACAGGTTTGCTAAGCAGTCTAATGACTAATGAGGCCTAATCTCTAAAAGCCCTGAGAACTGCTTAGCAGGCCACTGAACTGCTCCAACTGCCAATCACAAAAATGCTGGTGCAGAGTTCAGTCAGTCTAAACATGCTGAGGGTGAATCAGACGAGCTGCTGCTCTGTGAACTTTGGACTGAGTGATGTTTTGCCCTCAGGCCTTGTTCAATGTGTCTGTAGTCTCACTGTAAAAGAAAGGGGTCACTCGGAGGGCGGGTGGGACAACTGGGTTGTTTTAGGCCAGCCTGCCACTACTATGTGTAATGCTGTATGAATACGTCTCCACCTTCTGGTCAAACTGGAAAATGAATGGAGGTTTTCTGTTAAAAGAAATGAATATGTTGTTTTTTTATTAAAACATTAATAATTATCTTAGTTCACTGTCCGGACAGAAGAAGAAATCAATAATTCAAATTAAATCAAATTTATTAGTTTTGCTTTTTTTTACAGCTGATATTTGGCACAAAGCCCCCAGACCTAAGACCCTCAGTGAGCAGCCAAAGGTGACTCCCTCAGAGCTGAACCAAGACTCGCAAAGGGGGACACATCTATCCTCCTCCTGATCAAACTAATTATAAATTATTGATTAAAGTAATCATAATATAATAATTAATAATATAATTAATTAATCACAGTAGTGATGTTAAGAGTGGTAATATTAATTGTGGCAGTAATGGCAGTGGCAGTTCAGAGTCCATGTTGGTTTTAACATGGTCATTAGGCAGGTAGCAGTGGCAGGAGGGTGGGCAGCTTTTCTGACATGAGTGGCAGGGGAGTCTGGTGGTCAAATCAAGTCAAGTTTATCTGTATAGCTTTTTACAACTGTGGTCGTCACAAAGCAGCTTTACATAATTAGTAATTAGTCAAAAAAAAAGACAGAAAAAAAAAGAAAAAACATAAGACATTAAAAAATCTAAGACCGCCAGTGAGGAGCCAACGGCGACAGTGGCAAGGAGACCCTCCCTCAGAGCTGGAGGAAGAAACCTTGGGAGGAACCAAGACTCACAAGGGGGACCCGACCCGTCCTCCTCTAATCAGAACTATTGATAAATTATTGATAAAATTCACCAAACCATCTAAACTGTTGAACTGCTCTGATCATAATCATAATATAATAATCATGGTGTAGAATAACTTAATATAGTCATAGCAGTGATGGTCAGAGTAATGAGAGGAATGATGGGTAATAGTGGTTATATTAACAGTGGCAGGTAGTTAAGAGTCCATTTAGGTTTAACATGGTCATTAAACAGGTAGCAGTGGTAGGAGGGTGTGGGTATGGGTGGTGGTGGGGACGGGGCCTGCTGGTCGGACTGGTGGGTGGCAGCTGGTCTGACGCAGGTAGAGGGGACCTCAGCGGGCAGTCGTCCAACAGGACTCGGAGAAGGTAACAAGAGAGAGTTAGTACTGGTCAGTCTGGTGGGAGATCAGCTGGTCTCATTCAGGTAGCAGAAGAGCCCAGCAGTCAGTCTTCCATCAGTCTGGACAGGTGGGCAGTCATTTACTCTTTACTCGCATTAACATGAGCTTCATGGAGGAAAATATGAGGAGTCGTTGTCTAGAAGTTCTGTAAAGCTGCAGAAAGTCAGACTTCAGAGGCGTGTGATCAATAAGCTTTATTGGAATGTAAATGTGGGGCTCAGTCGGGACGTTTCACTGCAGCTCTCTTGAGTCTCTGCCACGGACACAGTCTTCATACTAGACTACAGACGTCTGCTGTGAGCTGCTGGAGAGTGACGGGACGTGTGCAGGTGTGATGATCTCTTATAAACCAATAGGGAGTCAGAATGGTGTCTGTTTATACTTCTCATCCAATCAGGATCAGACTCACACTTTCCGGATGGAGAGATTTATCTGGAGAGGGTTTTTATTGATGAATGAAATCAAAGGGAAATGAAATAGGAGAAACGAGGCTGATTTTAAAATGTAAGGAGGAGAAAGTTCAGATAATTGGGGGAAAATGTAAGAAGTAGAAGTAAAAAGTCTGAAAAATGAATAATTATTCCAGTAAAGTTTAGATAACCTACATTTCTAAGTAAGATAACGAAGTATTAGTACTGCATTACTCGACACCTCTGGTACTGATCACACTATTACATTAAATAAATAAACGTATTACTTTATTACTTTACTCTTCTACAGAATGCTGAGACAGATTCGGAGTGTTAGCTTGTTCGCCTTGTCTGAAGGATTTTCCAAGACCTGTATTTTCTGCAGTGTTTCCAAATGAGGCAGAAGTTGAGATGGTGACACAACAGCCTGCTGTTGCTTTCTTTATTTCAGTGACCTGCTTTATAGAGTCTTGCGTAGGCCAGCAGTGCTGACAATCAGGGTAAACTGTCGAGATACCGTGTTTCTCAACCCTGGGTGTTTAGCAACATTTTCTGGTATGCCACAGGGCTCAGGCTTTGGGCCAGATTTGTGTATTTTTTTGTATAAAAAGCGACGACTGTGTTTGAAAAGAGGAATAAAGCCTAATATAGAACGAGAGCACAGAGGCCTCTGATCTCTCCAAGGTCCAGTTTAATTCCGAATTGTTGTTTGTGTGAAAGAACTCACATATGTAGCATTAAATTAATCAGAGGGCACTGATGTATTCTCTGCATTCTGTATGTATTAGGCTCAGAAGCAGAGTAATGCAGGTCCAGTGTGCTGTATAGGAATGTAGCTTAGAGGCTCCTTACATAAAATCAAACGTATGTGGTGTCAACTTAAGGTACGGATGCATCCGCTTGCAAAGCAACCAGCATTGTGGATGACTCCACCCACCCTTCACACAGACTGTTCTCCCTCCTGCCATCAGGAAGAAGGTACCGCAGCATCCGGTCCAACACGACCAGACTCTGCAACAGCTTCTTCCCACAAGCCATCAGACTCCTCAACACAACTCAACTTCTGAACTGATATCTTTCTGGTACATGTACACTCTCTCTCTCTCTCTCCAACCATTTACCCCAGATAAAATGGGAAGCATTTTTTTGCACAAAGCATTTTGCACTAATAACTTTACTACCTCACTGGACTCAATATTTATTACACACTGCATAATTTGCACACTACCGGCAATTATTTATTATTCTGTCTGTACTTGTATTGTGCTGCACTTGTGTTCTGTATGCACTGTCTATGTTGCTCCATGGTCCTGGAGGAACATTGTTTCGTTTCACTGTGTACTCTGTATGTAGTTGAAATGACAATAAAACCCACTTGACTTGACGACTTGGATGTCCTCTTTTGACCTATGAAGTTTATATCTATATTTAAGGGTTTATTATATATCATTTAATCTGGTTCTCTCTTTATATATATATATATATATATATATATATATATATATATATATATATATACAGTGGGGAAAAGTATTTAGTCAGTCACCAATTGTGCAATTTTCCCACTTAAAAAAATGAGAGAGGCGTGTAACTGACATCATAAGGTAGACCTCAACTATGAGAAACAAAATGAGAAAAAAAAATTCTGAAAATCACATTGTCTGATTTTTAAATAATGGTGGAAAATAAGTATTTGGTCACCTACAAACAAGCAAGAATTCTGGCTGTCACAGACCTGTAACTTCTTCTTTAAGAGGCTTCTCTGTCCTCCACTCATTACCTGTATTAATGGCACCTGTTTGAACTGGTTAACAGTATAAAAGACACCTGCCCACAACCTCAAACAGTCACACTCCAAACTGCACTATGGTGAAGACCAAAGAGCTGTCGAAGGACACCAGAAACAGAACTGTAGACCTGCACCAGGCTGAATCTGCAATAGGCAGCAGCTTGGTGTGAAGAAATCTACTGTGGAGCAATAATCAGAAAATGGGAGACCTACAAGACCACTGCTAATCTCCCTCGATCAGGGGCTTCACGCAAGATCTCAGCCTGTGGGGTCAAAATGATCACAAGAACAGTGAGCAAAAATCCCAGAACCACACGGGAGGACCTAGTGAATGACCTGCAGAAAGCTGGACCAACGTTACAAAGGCTACCGTCAGTAACACACTACGCCGCCAGGGACTCAGATCTTGCAGTGCCAGACGTGTTTCCCTGCTTAAGCCAGTACATATCCGGCGCGTCTGAAGGTTACTAGAGAGCATTTGCATGTTCTGGAAGAGTTTTGGGAGAAAGTCTTATGGTCAGATGAAACCAAAGTAGAACTGTTTGGTACAAACACAACTCGCTGTGTTTGGAGGAGAGCGAATGCTGAGTTGCATCCAAAGAACACCATACCAACTGTGATGAATGGGGGTGGCTACATCTGCAAAGAGACTAGGACGACTGGTCCGTGTACATGAAAGAATGAATGGGGCCGTGTATTGTAAGATTTTGAGTGCAAACCTCCTTCCATCAGCAAGGGCATTGAAAATGAAATGTGGCTGGGTCTTTCAGCATGACGATGATCCCAAGCACACTGCCAGGGCAACAAAGGAGTGGCTTCGTAAGAAGCATTTCAAGGTCCTGGAGTGGCCTAGCCAGTCTCTTGATCTCAACCCCATAGAAAACCTTTGGAGGGAGTTGAAAGTCTGCGTTGCCCACTGACAGCCCCAAAACATCACTGCTCTAGAGGAGATCTGCATGGAGGAATGGGCCAACATACCAGCAATGGTGTGTGCCAACCTTGTGAAGACTTACAGAAAACGTTTGACCTCTGTCATTGCCAACAAAGGATATATAACAAAGTATTGAGATGAACTTTTGTTATTGACAAAATACTTATTGACAATATACTTATTTTCCACCATATTTTCCACCATATATATATATATATATATACTAAAGTACAGCTAAGTAAACGAAAAACACTAAGTAAAGAGAGTTAAAGAGTTCAGTACAAAAGGGATCTATGTTTATACATCTACATTTATACATTTTAGCCATGACCATACAGGCCTCAGGCTACGCTCCAGCTCTGAAGACCCGTAACAGAGAAAATGCTAAAGTTAGCCGTCTCTAAAATTAAGATCCAGCGCAGTTAAAATATTCGACATTAATAAACACAAATATAATTCATATATATATATATATATATATATATATATATATATATATATAAATAGTTAATTATATACTCCTCTATATCAGGGCCACAGTTTCAAAGCTAAATCTAAGCAAATCAGACACTTCACCAACACTTAATGTATGACTGCTGGAAATCTCCAGCCTTTAGTCTTTAATGGAATAATCCAGCTAATGCAGAAGCAGCTCACACTGCAGTACACTCAGCTCCACAGCCTTTCATTTTACATCAGGAAATAATCACACAGTCACATCACTCTGCCTTCTTTAAAATCAGAAACAATATATATTTTTATCATTTTTATTGAATTATTCTTTTTCCAGTTGTTGTAATTTGAATACTACAAAGTTTGGTCAGAAGGGGGAGCTGTGCACTCACCTCGCCACCCCAAACGCTGCTACCAGCACAGCCATTGCTTTGTGAGATGCTGTACAAACATCTGCATGGCATGAACTGATCAATAATAATCAATGTAATCAGCTTGTGTGAGTGTGTGAGTGTGTGTGTGAGTGTGTGTGTTCTTTTCCTATATCTGTTCAAATATGGGCAGTGTAGCCTGTAGGCTGAGGCAGTGCAGGAACATAAACCTTCATATTTGTTTACTTTGCAGGTGGAGCACACAGAGACCCTCTCTGGGCATCAGAAGAAGACTTATTTTTTAGTTTAATTAATGAATAAACAATAAAAACAACCACTTATACTGTTAAAATAATAATAATAATAATAATAATAACAATCATCCTTATTATTATTATTATTATTATTATTATTATTATCATTATAACAGTATAAGTGGTTGATTTTTCTGATGCTCATAATAATAATAATTATTATTATTGTTGTTGTTGTTATTATTATTATTATTATTATTATAAAAGTATATTGGGATTGTTTATTCATGTTCGAATTTGACTATTAAACATCATAGCAAATGTTATCAGATTAGGTCTTTGATTCTCCATTCCAGTACCCTGGCATAGACTCACCCAAGGAGGCTGAGAAGTGTGATACACTCACTCTCACACACTCTTCATTACCCTTTCTTGAAAATAGGCACCACTGCCCTGGTTCCGCAGTCCAGAGGCACTGTTCCCAAGGTCCATGCAACATTGCAAAGGCGTGTCAACCCAGACAGCCCCCCAATATCCAGAGCCTTCAGCAACTTGGGGCGAACATCATCGGTTCCTCATGCCTTGCCACTGTGGGCTTTCCAACTACCTCCGTGAGATTCGAGCAGAGAGTTGGATTCTGAATCCTGGCGCCTCCAGCCCTAAAGTGTTCAAAGTTCAGAGCTTTACTGCCCTGAACCAAGCACCGTTTGGTTTCCTTCTGAGTTGTCATCATGTTTTCCAGAACCTAGTTGAGGCCACCTAAAAGGCCTTCCCCATTGCCTTTCCAAACTCCTCCCATGCCTTGAAGTACTACCAACTCTGCAACCTTTATTGCCTGGTGGTGCCTGGCATCGCCACCATGACCGGCACCGACAAGCTTACGGTCACAGCTATGCACTGCCACTTCGACAGCAGAACAGGGTCCATTCAGACTCCAGGTCCCCAACCTTTGAATAGTCCTTTAGGGAACATCATGGTGGTGGATCATAAGTCAATGAAAGCTGGCCTGAAGGAAGCTGTAGGGCTTATTCCTACAGGACCACGATGAACCTCTGTGAAAGCTCGGTGATAGCATATCTTCACCTCATCCAGGGCCATGAACTTTGACAGGATGTCTCTGGCCAGGCTGGCTCATTGCTCAATAGGTTTTTCTGCCAAGGTGACAGCCTTGTCTCCTTTTCCCTCTCTGCCTGGAGTCCCAGCTCCTTATTCCTCGGCAGGTTATGAACCCTCCTGGATGAACACACTGACGGTCAGAGCAGAGCTCCATTCTTCAGTCCAGCCGGACCTTTTCATCATAGCTTTTGACAGACTGAAAATGACACAGCCAACACTGCTCTGACTCAGATATTGGCAGTAGAGTAGAATAATGGGAATATCAGCTGTGCCGTGGAACCATACTTTCTATGTCTCCTGACAAAGCTTCTGATGCTCCGTCCCATTCCTGTCCATAGCTTCTCTGATTAAAGCCATATTCCCAATCCTCAAGTTCGTCAGGCAGCTGTCATTTCGTGGTCTCTGGTGCCTCATCATGTTGGTTTTGGTGACCACTTCCTCCACATGGTGAGGTCCCTGTGGCTTTCATCCTCTTATTTACATTTACTTCTCCAGAGCGACTTACAGAAGAGCTTCACTGTTTACTGAAGAAGAACCTCAGCTAGTTTAAATAGACTAAAATTTAAAGCTCCTCTAATCTTAGACTCTACTAAACACAAGTCAAGACCATAGTACTCTTCTCTTAGCCTGAGTACTCTCAGAAGAGGAGGGTCTTCAGTCTGGGTTTGAGGACAGCAAGCGTTGGACTCCAAGGGGAAGTTCATTCCACCACTTCGGTGCAGGACAGAAAAAAGCCTCTTCTGTCTGTTGTTGTGATAAAAATTTTGGAAATAAATTTCTGATTTACTTGCAGACGAGAAATAAATAGAATTTAAATAGGGTTTAAAAATGGCTCAATTGCACACTATCGCTGTCATTGTGTGAAGGTACAGCATAAGACAGAATTACCGCAGTGATGATAACAGAAGTCCTTGATCCACACTGAAATTAACATAATATAATAATGACGTAATATTAAATGAGACACAACTGTAAGTAGAGTAATGGAGAGGTATAAACTAAAGGTTTTTTCACCAAATATAAATGTTCCAACCAGAAGCAGTGGGTCTGCATAAAACCTATGGTGATACGGTGTAACACAGCCTGCTTTGGGAACAGCACCAGGCAGGACAGACAGGCTCTCCAGAGTTTGGTGTGTTCGGCTGAGCACATCATTCGAACTGAGCTTCCTGACCTGCTGACAATCTTCTGTGTTTCGGTCAGGGAAACGCTTTCGCTCCCTGAAGGTAAATACAGAGAGGATGAGGAGCAGTTTCTTTGCACAAGCCATTCAGACTCTGAACCCGGACTGCAGCTATTAGGACTGTTGACCATAAAGAAGACACAGGGTCCAGAATGTTCCATCCACTCTGCAGATACACAAGAAGATCAAATAAAACCCAGCAACATGGTCAGATGGGCAGCATTAATGATAGGGGTGCACATTCACTCCAAGGTGGAAAATATCATCGCATAGTCCCGAAATGACTGGACACAGGAGTTTGATGCACTATTTATGCATATATGTATATATATATATATATATATATATATATATATATATATATATATATATATATATAATCAGTATAAAGCCTTATTTTTCTCATAGTTAATAGTTAATAAATCCATCTCTTTTAATCCACTGGTCTCTTATTTAGAAGCACTGCTCGGCTCTGCAAAATATTTTATTAAAAAACAATTAAATCTACAATCAAAACTCATTTATTTAAATTATGTAGGCAAATTATTAAAATATTAAAATTATTAAAATATCTACCAAATATATTTTTTGCATTTCTGCTACCTTGTCTAAGCATCCTACCATAGTTTATTTATATAGTATATTTGTAATTGGGTAAAGCTGCAGCAGGTTTTTTTAGGATTCATATGAGAAAATGCTCCCAGCAGAAGTGTAGGCCGGATATTAGGGTAGCCTAAATCACTGATTCAGAGGGTAAAGAGAAGGTAATAGAGGTGATAAGAACTGTATTGTTTATTTTTCTATTATCTGAGCCGCTCTTTATACTTTTAACATTAAAGCAAATAATAACACAAAGCTAATAAATTGTTGCACAGCTCGATGGATGATGTTGGACATCGAACAGGTTTAGACTGAGTAAGTAACACAGCTATGATGCTGATGGAGCTTTATGGTCCTGGTATCTGCTCTGATGGTCCACAGTGATGATGTGGCTCAGATTTATCTCCAGTTTGAATAATACAGAGCTGTAAAGCAGGTGTCCTTCAGTGAGCCTGTCTTCAGCTTCTGTGGACATGGGCGTGTCTTACTGAAAATATGTTAAAATAAACCTCGAAAATACATGATAACGTTTCTGGCCAGCCAAGTTTGTTTGGCTCTTGCTGTCCCCTGCTGGCCATTAAGGGTTAATGTGGCTTCACAGAATAACGTTTTCCATTATCACTGAACTACATACAGCGATCAGCCATAAAATTAAAACCACTGACCAGTGACGTGAATAACATGGATTATTTGGTTGCAATGGTTCCTAACAAGGGATGAGATCTACATATCAGTCAGTGAGTGAACAGTCAGTTCCTGAAGGTGATGAAGGTGGAAAAATAGCCAACTTTTGACAAGAACCCAACTGTGATGTTCTAGATGGACGACTGGGTCAGAACATCTCCAGAACATCCAGCAGGTCTTGTGGGGGTGTTCCCAGTATGTCAGTCCCTACCTACCAAAAGTGCTCAGAGGAAGGACAGCCGGTTTTAATGTTATGGCTGGTCTGTGTATATGCTGACACCAGTGGGAAGAGTGTATTTGAGTGAGGTCATTCAAAGTTTAGGTACAAACAGTTAAAAACAGTTAAATTCCAAAACCGAGTAAAACACTCGTAAAATAAATAAATAAATAAATAAATAAATAAATAAATAAATCTCCTCTTCTAGACTGTATATGATCATCTCCTTATAAATACAGTTGAAATCAGAAGGTTACGGACACTATATAAACTTTTTTAAAGCAATTTTTATTACTTTCTTTAAAGTCACAAGTTTAAATACACTAAGACCACTATGCCTTTAAACAATTTGGGACAGCCCATATGATGATGTCATGTCTTTGGAAGCTTCTGATAGGTTTATTGGCAAGATCTGAGTTAATTAGAGACACACCTGTGGGTGTATTTTAAGGCTCACCTGAAACACACGGCTTCTGTGTGTAACATCACAGGAAAGTCTAAAGAAATCAGAAATGTGGACCTGCAGAAGTCCGGCTCCTCCTCGGTTTAAAAGAGTGGTTCATTATCCACAGTGAAACCAGGACTGTCTCCACATGGGCTGAAGGTCCACTCTGTCAGGAAGAAGCCGTCACTCCAACAGAAACAGAGAAAAGCCAGATTCACGTTTGCACACAGGGACAAAGAGCTTCATTTCTGGAGACAGGTCCCGTGGTCTGACCAATTAAAACTGAAATGTTTGGCCATAATGACCACTGTTACGTTTGGAGGAAAAAGGGGGAAGCCTGCAGGCCTGAGAACACCATCCCACCTGTGAAACATGGGGGCAGCAGCATCGTGCTGTGGGGTTGTCTTGCTGCAGGAGGAACGGCTGCTCTTCACAGAATAGACGGCATCATGAGGGAATACTGAAGCAACATCTCAAGACATCAGCCAGGAAGGTGAAGTCTGGGCGCAAACGGGTCTTCCCGTCTGGACAATGAACTGAAGCAAACTGCCAGACTGGTTACAGAGTGTCTTAAGGAGAACAAGGTCAGTGTTGTGGAGTGGTCATCACAAAGCCCTGATCTCAGTGATTTATGGGCGAAGCTTAAAAAGGCATGTGTGAGCAGGACGTCCTACAAATATGTTAATAACATTAATATCCAGTAAATCACCGATATTAGAATAAACACTAATAATAACACTCCTACAGAAAGTGGTGGAGATTCTCCATTACTGTGTTCATTATTAGAACATCTCCTGGTGTTATTTAGAGTTCTCCTCAGATCAACACCTGGTTTGGTGGTAAATCAGGGCTTAATGATGGTAAATCAGGTGAGCTGCTGCTGCTGCTGCTGATGATGGACGTGAACACATCCTCTACGCTGTGCTGGCTGGACTGGGGGGCGTCCAGGAGAATAGCTCACCGACAAGATCTCACTTAAAAAATCTTAAATCTAGTCTAATGTTGTCTTTTTGAGATTGGTGTAAGAATATATCATATCTATAATTATATGTTTGAACTGAAAGCATCAGGATACAGCACTTTTCTAAAATAATAATAATAATAATAATAATAATAAAATAAATAAAGTACATTTGGAAACAAACGTGTAGAAATAAGATTCTTAAAACATCACCACAATGAGAAATGTTCCATATTTCAATTACATTTCCAATATATTTAGTATATTTCAGTCTAAAATGCACAGCTACCCCCCACCCAGACGGAGCTGTGTTTACTCGGGGCAGTAAACTGTTGATGGAGATGTATGAGTGTGTCTCTGACTTATCTCACACATCAGTAAAACAACGACACACACAATCAGAGCGTCATCCTGCACAGCACAGCAGACCTCACTTTCAAAGCTGCACTCACTGACATTAGAAGACTGAGCTCTGGAAGGCTGGGTCCCTCGGGAACGCTGGTCAGGAGCGCTGTGTAAATACCCTAAACTGGAGTGGACTGACTGGGAGGGGGTCTGGATCAGAACTGAGTCACTGTGTGGAATCTGTGGCCATGCAGAGCGATGCCCTCTCTGTTTTCTAGATTTCAGCTCCCGGCCTCGAGGAACTGAGTTGTTTGTCATGCAACATTCCTGAACTCCCACCCACTCGGGCCTCAAGCTGTGTGTAAGCGGGTGTGTAGGCATGTGACAGAACACAGAGAGCAGCATGTAGGACACACTGAGTCGCTTTTCTGAACCCAGTAAAAGAGCTAGAGCAGATGGTGAGTGATTGATCAGATCAAATGGACTCTGCATGCTGGCCTGCAGAGTAAAGCAAGTCTTTTACGCTGACGTTCAGAGACGCTCGGCTTTTTATCCAATTATGCTTCTCGGTCTCCCTACGATCAAAGGTGCAGATCTGGGGACTGGTGCACACTGAGATTTCTGGATAACTGTCACTCTCACATGATCACTCGGGTTTGTTGAGAGAGATTTCTCAGGGAATCCTCATGTCTGTGCTACCGTCTGGCTTTCCTATTAAAGCCAGTCTTGTCTGCACTCTGTTGTACTTTACAGCTTGTGTCCAGTTACCTCAACACAACATCCAGTATGAAGTTTTAATACCATTAATATCCAGTATGAAGTTTTAATACCATTAATATCCAGTATGAAGCTCTAATAACATTAATATCCAGTATGAAGCTCTAATAACATTAATAACCAGTATGAAGCTCTAATAACATTAATAACCAGTATGAAGCTCTAATAGCATTAATATCCAGTATGAAGCTCTAATAACATTAATATCCAGTATAAAGTTTTAATACCATTAATATCCAGTATGAAGTTCTAGTAACATTAATATCCAGTATGAAGTTTTAATACCATTAATATCCAGTATGAAGCTCTAATAACATTAATATCCAGTATGAAGCTCTAATAGCATTATTATCCAGTATGAAGCTCTAATAACATTAATATCCAGTATGAAGCTCTAATAACATTAATATCCAGTATGAAGTTCTAGTAACATTAATATCCAGTATGAAGTTCTAATAACATTAATATCCACTATGAAGCTCTAATAGCATTAATATCCAGTATGAAGCTCTAATAGCATTAATATCCAGTATGAAGTTCTAATAACATTAATATCCAGTATGAAGTTCTAATAACATTAATATCCAGTATGAAGTTCTAGTAACATTAATATCCAGTATAAAGCTCTAATACCATTAATATCCAGTATGAAGTTCTAATACCATTAATATCCAGTATGACGTTCTAATAACATTAATATCCAGTATGAAGCTCTAATAACATTAATATCCAGTATGAAGCTCAGCTCTAATATCATTAATATCCAGTATGAAGCTCTAATAACATTAATATCCAGTATGAAGTTCTAATAACATTAATATCCACTATGAAGCTCTAATAGCATTAATATCCAGTATGAAGCTCTAATAGCATTAATATCCAGTATGAAGTTCTAGTAGCATTAATATCCAGTATGAAGCTCTAATAACATTAATATCCAGTATGAAGTTCTAATAACATTAATATCCAGTATGAAGCTCTAGTAACATTAATATCCAGTATGAAGTTCTAATAACATTAATATCCAGTATGAAGTTCTAATAGCATTAATATCCAGTATGAAGCTCTAATAGCATTATTATCCAGTATGAAGTTCTAATAACATTAATATCCAGTATGAAGTTCTAGTAACATTAATATCCAGTATGAAGTTCTAATAACATTAATATCCAGTATGAAGCTCTAATAGCATTAATATCCAGTATTAAGCTCTAATAACATTATTATCCAGTATGAAGTTCTAATACCATTAATATCCAGTATGAAGTTCTAGTAACATTAATATCCAGTATGAAGGTCTAATAACATTAATATCCAGTATGAAGTTCTAATACCATTAATATCCAGTATGAAGTTATAGTAACATTAATATCCAGTATGAAGTTCTAATACCATTAATATCCAGTATGAAGCTCTAATAACATTAATATCCAGTATGAAGCTCTAATAACATTAATATCCAGTATGAAGTTCTAGTAACATTAATATCCAGTATGAAGTTCTAATAACATTAATATCCACTATGAAGCTCTAATAGCATTAATATCCACTATGAAGCTCTAATAGCATTAATATCCAGTATGAAGCTCTAATAGCATTAATATCCAGTATGAAGTTCTAATAGCATTAATATCCAGTATGAAGTTCTAATAACATTAATATCCAGTATGAAGTTCTAGTAACATTAATATCCAGTATAAAGCTCTAATACCATTAATATCCAGTATGAAGTTCTAATACCATTAATATCCAGTATGACGTTCTAATAACATTAATATCCAGTATGAAGCTCTAATAACATTAATATCCAGTATGAAGCTCTAATAGCATTATTATCCAGTATGAAGCTCTAGTAACATTAATATCCAGTATGAAGCTCTAGTAACATTAATATTCAGTATGAAACTCTAGTAACATTAATATCCAGTATGAAGTTCTAATAACACTAATATCCAGTATGAAGTTCTAATAACACTAATATCCAGTATGAAGCTCTAGAAACATTAATATCCAGTATGAAGTTCTAATAACATTAATATCCAGTATGAAGCTCTAATAGCATTAATATCCAGTATGAAGCTCTAATAGCATTATTATCCAGTATGAAGTTCTAATAACATTAATATCCAGTATGAAGTTCTAGTAACATTAATATCCAGTATGAAGGTCTAATAACATTAATATCCAGTATGAAGTTCTAATACCATTAATATCCAGTATGAAGTTATAGTAACATTAATATCCAGTATGAAGTTCTAATACCATTAATATCCAGTATGAAGCT
Organism: Salminus brasiliensis; assembly: GCF_030463535.1. Classification (NCBI taxonomy): domain Eukaryota; kingdom Metazoa; phylum Chordata; class Actinopteri; order Characiformes; family Bryconidae; genus Salminus; species Salminus brasiliensis. The sequence continues at coordinate 35,856,960 of NC_132893.1, forward strand.
CTAATAACATTAATATCCAGTATGAAGCTCTAATAACATTAATATCCAGTATGAAGTTCTAGTAACATTAATATCCAGTATGAAGTTCTAATAACATTAATATCCACTATGAAGCTCTAATAGCATTAATATCCACTATGAAGCTCTAATAGCATTAATATCCAGTATGAAGCTCTAATAGCATTAATATCCAGTATGAAGTTCTAATAGCATTAATATCCAGTATGAAGTTCTAATAACATTAATATCCAGTATGAAGTTCTAGTAACATTAATATCCAGTATAAAGCTCTAATACCATTAATATCCAGTATGAAGTTCTAATACCATTAATATCCAGTATGACGTTCTAATAACATTAATATCCAGTATGAAGCTCTAATAACATTAATATCCAGTATGAAGCTCTAATAGCATTATTATCCAGTATGAAGCTCTAGTAACATTAATATCCAGTATGAAGCTCTAGTAACATTAATATTCAGTATGAAACTCTAGTAACATTAATATCCAGTATGAAGTTCTAATAACACTAATATCCAGTATGAAGTTCTAATAACACTAATATCCAGTATGAAGCTCTAGAAACATTAATATCCAGTATGAAGTTCTAATAACATTAATATCCAGTATGAAGCTCTAATAGCATTAATATCCAGTATGAAGCTCTAATAGCATTATTATCCAGTATGAAGTTCTAATAACATTAATATCCAGTATGAAGTTCTAGTAACATTAATATCCAGTATGAAGTTCTAATAACATTAATATCCAGTATGAAGCTCTAATAGCATTAACATCCAGTATGAAGCTCTAATAACATTAATATCCAGTATGAAGCTCAAATAACATTAATATCCAGTATGAAGTTCTAGTAACATTAATATCCAGTATGAAGTTCTAATAACATTAATATCCAGTATGAAGTTCTAGTAACATTAATATCCAGTATGAAGTTCTAATAACATTAATATCCACTATGAAGCTCTAATAGCATTAATATCCAGTATGAAGCTCTAATAACATTAATATCCAGTATGAAGTTCTAGTAACATTAATATCCAGTATGAAGTTTTAATACCATTAATATCCAGTATGAAGCTCTAATAACATTAATATCCAGTATGAAGCTCTAATAGCATTATTATCCAGTATGAAGCTCTAATAACATTAATATCCAGTATGAAGCTCTAATAACATTAATATCCAGTATGAAGTTCTAGTAACATTAATATCCAGTATGAAGTTCTAATAACATTAATATCCAGTATGAAGCTCTAATAGCATTAATATCCACTATGAAGCTCTAATAGCATTAATATCCACTATGAAGTTCAAATAACATTAATATCCACTATGAAGTTCTAATAACATTAATATCCAGTATGAAGTTCTAGTAACATTAATATCCAGTATGAAGTTCTAATACCATTAATATCCAGTATGAAGCTCTAATAACATTAATATCCAGTATGAAGTTCTAGTAACATTAATATCCAGTATGAAGTTCTAATACCATTAATATTCACTATGAAGCTCTAATAGCATTAATATCCAGTATGAAGCTCTAATAGCATTAATATCCAGTATGAAGTTCAAATAACATTAATATCCAGTATGAAGTTTTAATAACATTAATATCCAGTATGAAGTTCTAGTAACATTATTATCCAGTATGAAGCTCTAATAACATTAATATCCAGTATGACGTTTTAGTAACATTAATATCCAGTATGAAGTTCTAATAACATTAATATCCAGTATGACGTTCTAGTAACATTAATATCCAGTATGAAGTTCTAATACCATTAATATCCAGTATGAAGTTCTAATAGCATTAATATCCAGTATGAAGTTCTAATAACATTAATATCCAGTATGAAGCTCTGATAACATTAATATCCAGTATGAAGCTCTAATAGCATTATTATCCAGTATGAAGCTCTAATAGCATTAATATCCAGTATGAAGCTCTAATAGCATTAATTATCCAGTATGAAGTTCTAATAGCATTAATATCCAGTATGAAGTTCTAATAACATTAATATCCAGTATGAAGCTCTGATAACATTAATATCCAGTATGAAGCTCTAATAGCATTAATATCCAGTATGAAGCTCTAATAACATTAATATCCTGTATGAAGCTCTAATAACATTAATATCCTGTATGAAGCTCTAATAACATTATTATCCAGTATGAAGGTCTAATAACATTAATGTCCAGTATGAAGTTCTAATAACATTAATATCCAGTATGAAGCTCTAATAACATTATTATCCAGTATGAAGCTCTAGTACCATTAATATCCAGTATGAAGTTCTAGTAACATTAATATCCAGTATGAAGTTCTAATACTATTAATGTCCAGTACGAAGGTCTAATAACATTAATGTCCAGTACGAAGTTCTAATAACATTAATATCCAGTATGAAGTTCTAATACCATTAATATCCAGTATGAAGTTCTAGTTACATTAATATCCAGTATGAAGTTCTAATACCATTAATATCCAGTATGAAGCTCTAATAACATTAATATCCAGTATGAAGTTCTAGTAACATTAATATCCAGTATGAAGCTCTAATAACATTAATATCCAGTATGAAGCTCTAATAACATTAATATCCAGTATGAAGCTCTAATAGCATTATTATCCAGTATGAAGCTCTAATAACATTAATATCCAGTATGAAGTTCTAGTAACATTAATATCCAGTATGAAGCTCTAATAACATTAATATCCAGTATGAAGCTCTAATAGCATTATTAATAACGCTCTAAATGTAGGTATTGTGATATACACTGAGGAGGCGGAGCTACAGTCTCTCATTAGGGTAAATATTAATAACACTTTATAAATATATATATATATATATATATATATATATATATATATGACATTTTTTATCAGAAGTTGTCATTAAAAAAGTAAAGTGTCCTTAAACTTTTGATTTATAACAGTTCGGCCAGATGAACTCAGTAACTCTGCCTCAAAGCCGTCCCCATCGGCCTCTCATCACAGGACGTCCCTTCTGGGGAAGATATTGGCAGTGTGAAGGATCCTCATCTCCAGACCCCCTTGTGGAGGTGTGTTTACGGCAGAGCTGCTCTTACCTCTCAGAGCACTGCATTATTTACGGTCATTAAAATGTTCTCTCTCTCTCTCTCTGTCTCTCTCTCTGTCTCTCTCTCTCTCTCTCTCCCTCGCCTGAACACTGGAGGCAGAAAACTTACGACTCTCGCGTTCAGCTTAGGCAAAGCCAACAGCTGCAACTAATGATCATCCCATCCAGTCTGGCACTGAGCGACCTCCCACCGAAACACAGCAACACACCCAACCTGGACAAGCCCTCAGCCGGCCTCAGCGACCTGTAGCACAGATGACACTGTGATTTAGGCCTATCTCGTTAATATGGGGGCATTTTATAAAGCTGGGTTATCTGAGTGAAGCGTGACTGGACTGCCCCAAACCGGCTGGCTTGACTTTTGGCTGAAGCCTCTCTGAGAAACAGTGACTGAATCAATTATAGTGCATTCTTTCAAAAATCGGCAAGGCTTCTTTTGCAAAGTCAGTGGTTCTATATGGAGAAAATGACAACTCCAAAAAACCATTTAGAGGCTAAACGGTTCTTTTCCTGTTTAATATTTTAAATACGACTCCATACAGCACCAAAAAGGCTTGCAAAGAATGTCTTTCTGTAGATACTGAATCATTAATAGTAGATACTGAATCATTAATAGAAGATACTGAATCATTAATAGTAGCTACTGAATCATACTTTATACTGAATCATTCATAATGGATACTGAATCATTCATAGTAGGTACTGAATCATTCATAATGAATACTGAACGATTCATAGTAGGTACTGAATCATTTATAATAGATACTGAATCATTCATGGTGAATGTTGAATCATTCATAGTAGACACTAAATAATTCATAGTAGACACTGAATCATTCATAATGGATACTGAATAATTCATAGTGGATGCTGAATCATTCATAGTAGACACTAAATAATTAATAGTAGACACTGAATCATTCATAATGGATACTGAATAATTCATAGTGGATGCTGACTCATTTATATTAGCTATGGAATCATTCATAATGGATACTGAATCATTCATATTAGCTACAGAATCATTCATAATGGATACTAAATCATTCATAATGGATACTGAAGCATTTATAGTGGATATTGAATCATTCATAGTAGCTACTGAATCATTCATAATAGATACAGAATCATTCATAATGCATACTGCATCATTCATAGTGGATACTGAACTATTCATAGTAGCTACTGAATCATTCATAGTAGATAATGAATCAATCATAATGGATACTGAATCATTCATAATGGTTACTGAATCATTCATAGTAGGTACTGCATAATTCCTAATAGACACTGAATAATCCATTGTAGGCATTGACTAGTTCATAGTAAATACTGAATTTTAGTGTATACTAAATAATGCATAGTGGATTCTGAATATTTGATAGTAGGTACTGAATCATTCATAATGGATACTGAACGATTCATAGTAGGTACTGAATCATTTATAATAGATACTGAATCATTCATGGTGAATGTTGAATCATTCATAGTAGACACTAAATAATTCATAGTAGACACTGAATCATTCATAATGGATACTGAATAATTCATAGTGGATGCTGAATCATTCATATTAGCTATGGAATCATTCATAATGGATACTGAATCATTCATATTAGCTACAGAATCATTCATAATGGATACTGAAGCATTTATAGTGGATATTAAATCATTCATAGTAGCTACTGAATCATTCATAATAGATACAGAATCATTCATAATGGATACTGCATCATTCATAGTGGATACTGAACTATTCATAGTAGCTACTGAATCATTCATAGTGGATATTGAATCATTCATAGTAGAAAATGAATCTAGACACTGAATAATCCACTGTAGGCATTGAATGGTTCATAGTAAATACTGAATTATAGTGTATACTAAATAATGCACAGTAGATACTGAATAATTCATAGTGGACAGTAGAATAACTCATAGTGGATGCTAATGGGTGATACTGCATAACTCATAGTAGATAACATTTCCAATTTTCGTTCTCTACACTGCTCACACCTGCTAACCATTATCCACCCAGAAATGTCTGGAAGCTCCTTATTTACAAACAGATGAATTCAGTCTCTAAGAAAACTGATTCTGTATGTTTTTCTACCCCACAATTCACCGTTTTCTGTCCAGCACCTGTGTCCACTCCGACTCCTGTGGAAATCATGTTCATCCAGCCATGCTGTCGGTGTGTGTTCTCTCATTCTGATCCTATCTGCCTGCACACTGCGTGAACCTGAGAGCGTAAACAGTTCACAGTGCCAGAAGTAACATGAGATTAACTGCACACACACACTGCGCACCCACACAGCTTCTCCCACCATCTGATAACATGGCACACACCGGTCACTTCCAGGGAAACATCGTCAGTCGTGTTCATCTGAGGTTAAACACACAACAATGAATACTGCATAGCTTCCATCTACTGTCCCTCCTTCAGTACGTGTGATGTATGAAGGCCTGCAGTTAGCCGTGAGATCATTAACTCATTAGTTGCGTTAGCCTCGTAGCTCTGATGCTAAACTGAAGAATCCAAACATCAGGCTCTAAACATGTCAGGGCTCTTACATGTAGGAAAGGAATGCTGGGGTTAATGTGAACTACTGCTTTAATTTACTGTGATGAAAAGCCATCTGTCCACCATCCGGGCATACATGTGTCACAGAGAAACACTGAGGGCTCTCCAGGCAAACCCAGACTTCTCTTCAGATAACACATTCAGGTAGTCAGGCATACCTCAGTGGACGCTCTTGGTCTTGGGAAACTGAAGTGTAAGCAGACTCAGCTGCTGCTGGTAGCTGGTTTCAGATGATCCATGCTGGTCATTGTTGGTCTAGGTGGTTGAAAAGCTGCTCAAACAGACGAAACCACACCCTGTACTGGTCAACCAGCTCATACACCAGCAAGGGGTATGTCTGTTTTTATTTTATTTATTATTAGAGTTTAATGAATTAGACGGTCTACCAGCATACTGGTCAGCAAGCTGGTCATCCTGGTTGATCACTTTGGTGAAAAGGGTCATAAAGATCGTTGTTGACTACTGTGGTCAGTTTATGCTGGTAGACCAGCTAAACCACCAACCTCAAATTAAAGCACTCCCTATACTGGTCAAGAGCTAATCTGACCAACCACCTGCTGCTAAGTGATTACTGCAGTGTCCCAGATAATTGCTTTGGTGTTCCAGGTCATTGATGGATGTTGCTAGGTGGCTGCTAGGAGGCTTTTAAGTGGCTGTTAGGTGGTTGCTAAGATGCTGCTAGGTGATTACTATGGTGTCTTAGATGCTTACTTTGGTGTCCTAGGTCATTGATGGATATTGCTAGATGGCTGCTAGGATGTGTCTATGTGGCTGTTAGGTGGTTGCTAGGGTGCTGCGAGGTGGCTAAGATGGTATCCCAGATCATTGATGGATGTTGCTAGATGGCTGCTAGGATGCTTCTATGTGGCTGTTTGGTTACACTGGTTACTAGGGTGTCCCAAGTGGTTGCTTGGACATCCCAGGTCATTGATGAAGATTGCTGGGAGGCTGCTACGATGCTTTTAAGTGGTTGCTAGAGTGCTTTCTAGGTGATTACTATGATGTCCCAGGCCATCGATGAACATATCTAGGTGGCTGCTAGGATGCTTCTAAAAAAAAAAGTGGTTGCTAGGGTGCTGCTAGGTGGCTAAGATGGTGTCCCAGATCATAGATGGATTGCTAGGTGCTTTCTAGGGTGCTGCCAAGTCAAGGTTAGGGTGTTTTTACGTAGTTGCCAGGGTGTTCCCATTAAGTTTGTATATAACTGCAGCTTGCCCACTCTGGACAGCCCTGTATAGTCAACTAACCTCAGAGGCTTATCTGTGTTGACCTTTATATAGTTACTGTCATATCAAAACCTCATAACTCCAGCGGTCTGTTACACAGTGTGGATGCACCTCGGTGAACAGACCAGCTGGCCCTCTGTAAAATTAGAATTTCAGAGATCTGAGGTGTTTATTATAACAGTGACTGTAGAAAATCACATCAATCAAATCACACCAGATATCCAGAGCCCTCACTAAGGAAGCACTGTGGGGTTCAGTTAGCGCTGTAATAGCAGCTTTCCCTCCAGCGGCTACATTAAGTATTCCACCTTCGAGCCATTTTACATCTGAAACACAAGGAATCGCTGGGTTTCGTCTGCTTCAGAATGATGAACTGCTGCTCTGACAATTCATCACACAGCTTTACGGCCTGGAGACCCACTATATCATCTTCAACTTTCCTCACTCTCTCCGTGTCTCAGGTAAAATAAATATATGTGGTTCTTTGAGGGGGTGGGAGGTGGGGGGGGCTGTCCCAGATTGCCAGGAATGCTGCCAGAAATGCCTGGCTTTCAGCAGCCACCCCTCTCCCCACCATCCAAAACTAACATTCCCAGTGTCCGTACACAAGATAAACGCTCCGTCTGGACACTCACTTACACGCACCCACAGCTCGGACTACTTTCCCTGTGATTCAGCAAAGCTAGAACACACAAACACTTCAAAATGAACACCACCCTGATATTAACCCTGTCCCCTCATAGCCGAACTCGCTATAGATGAGGGATCTCTGATAGACCTGCCTGCCCGACTGTGAGGTTAATGGCTAAAATGAACCAATGACCATTCAAAGTTCGGTTTGGATGCTTAACCAGTTCTTTGCCTGATGAAAGCGTTCTAACCATGTTCTAGATATCAGAGGATAGGTAGATAGATTAATAACCACTTCTGAGGTCTGAGGTTCTAATAATATTCATATTCAGAACGAGGTTTTAACAGTATTATGATTAAATTTTATTGTTTGTATTTTACAATTTAAAAAATAATGAAAATATGAAGAACTATGACTCAATTATGATTCATCAGACATGAACCTGATGTGCAGGTGTGAAGGAACTGACTCAAATGAAGAATTTAAAAATCCAAAGCAAGCAAGCAAGCAGATCTCCAGAGCATATGGATTTATGACTGGTTTAATTGTTATGGTGAATGTTTAAAAAAGTAGGAGACAGAGTAGCAGTGTTACGGTGGAGGCCGCTGGAATTGAGTGGTCCTTGTCCGTATTGTGTGATTAGATTCGGATATGTCCCCTCACTGGAGTGCAGGCGACCCCCTCCCCACCCTCACCCCCACCTGCAACTGTCCCAGAGTTTTAGAGTCAACTTTACTACAATGCAAAAGGCAAGACAAGGCTATATACTGCTGATAAAAGAAGAGTACAATTCAGATCTGGGGTTTATATTAGATATGTAAGTCAACGCTGCTGAGGGCTGTTGAGTCATTTAAATTGGAAGTCAGTATTGGGACATTTGTGTCTCCTTATAGTCTTCTTGAACTCCTTAGATTTGTCCCACTTGTGGATGCCAGTCAGTAGGTAGCGCTTCCCGACTTTCCGACCCATTAGCAGGTTCATGCTCCCCAAGCTGTCCAGCTGCTGACAATTGCAGGCTTCTCCGTTCCTCAGATACAACACCATCTTCTTCAGAGCCTCTTTCTTTAGATTCCCAAGCCTCACTGCTTTACTCTTCTGCAAGATCACCTTCTTATCATTGTTCTCTTTTCTTACTTCCTTTATTTTGGCTTTGATGGCTGTAATGGGAAAAAAAGAAAGTGGTTTATTTCAGATTATCAGAAAACAACTTAAAAACATACATATTTACTTTTTTTTTTTTTTTTAGCAATTTCTATTCTATTTAACGGCAAAAAAACACTGATCTAAATAAAATCCACTGTGTTCGTAAGGAGGAAAATAAAAGTCAGAATCAGATAACACACAATAAGCTAATATTAAATTTGATGCCCTTCAATCACTGCAAAATGTTTCTACAGAATTTCACAATCCCTGCTGTATTACTTCGCCTGGAGGACGCTAAAAGCCAGACTGGTTTTGATAAATGCGCCTTATGTTGGAGCCAAGAGCTCGCTCTAGTTTATGCCTTTCAGATGCTGTTCCGCGTTAATTGTGCGGCACCGAGTCGTGCAATGTACCAAATTTCGCTATCTCACAGGATTTATGCGGATAGTGTTCTTGGGAAATACGCTGGAGGTGCTGGACACGAGTATTAATTCTCGCTTCTGCTCCAAATTCAGAGAGAGCTTATTATGGAGCCCTGAGGAACTCCTTAACGCTATTAAAACTATTAGAACTAGCTTCAATATTGTTAAAGACACCTACGCACAACTGAATACACAGCTGGGTGTGAAATATGATTAAATGTTATTAAATGTTGTCAGTTTGCTGTTACGAGTGTATGAGTGAAAAAACAACAGCAACCAGTGAACAGCAACTACATAACACACATAGCAACAAGCAGCTGTTTGGATGATATTTAGAACTAACCTGCGTCAGACCAGCTGCCACCTACCAGTCCGACCAGCAGGCCAGCACCCCCCACCACCATCCATGTCAGACCAGCAGCACACCCTCCTACCACTGCTACCTTCCTAATGACCATGTTAAACCTAAATGGACTCTTAACTATCTGCACTATTAATATCACCACTATTACCCATCATTCCTCTCATTACTCTGACCATCACTGCCATGACTTTATTAAGTTATTCTACACCATGATTATTATATTATGATTATGATCTGAGCAGTTCAACAGTTTAGATGGTTCGGTAACTTTTATCAATAATTTATAAATAGTTCTGATCAGAGGAGGACGGGTCGGGTCCCCCTTGTGAGTCTTGGTTCCTCCCAAGGTTTCTTCCTCCAGCTCTGAGGGAGGTTCTCCGTGCCACTGTCGCGGTTGGCTGCTCACTGGGGGTCTTAGATTTTTTATGTCCTATATTTATATATTTTTCTGCATTTTACTAATTACTGATTATGTAAAGCTGCTTTGTGACAAGAACAGTTGTAAAAAGCTATACAGATAAATCTGGCTTGACTTGACCTTTTTGGTTAAATGATTTTCTGGACTTTTATTAGAGTGTAAGACATATATATGTATAGACATATGAGTTGTATAATATGCTGTTTATGGGACAGACTTTGTCCCTCTCGCACACCCTTGATAAGCCTCAAATGCCCGACAGCCTGTTGCCCTTCGGCCTCCGTCAGTAGAGTACTCCCTACCGCTGACCAGGAGCCAACCTCCGCCAAGCCTCGTATCCCTGTGGACGTCTAGTCGTAACTTTCTGAGGTCTTCGCGCTGCCCCTTTCTCCACATCCACTGTCACATGCAGTTCTGTTACCACATCCAACACCATTACCTTCATCATACTGTTTTGGTGTGTCGGTGTGCATCATAAATTGTGAAATTGGCGTATTCGAGTATCGTGATGAAGCATTGTTGCTGTATCGCCCACCATCAGCCTCGAGACCAGCCAGATCAGATCGGTCACAGCCGCACAGCTGCTCCGAGACGCGCTTGAAAAGAGCCGGCAAAGCGCTGGCGCCGGTACGGAAACGTGGGGAAACGTGGGGAAACTTCAGGTCACTGAGTCTCGAGCTGCACGACATCAGATGCTGTTTTTTCATTTTTCATGATTTTCTTATTTTTTTTTATTCCCCTGAGTTACATCTTAGCATTAATGACGGTCATCTGCTATCTTGTCATCACCGTTATGATCTGTTCTGATGGGAAAAGCATGTGCTGGAGAGCTGGATGAGGAACAGCACAAAGGAGAAGAAAAGAACATCTCTGTTCTGCCAATTCTGCCACCAGCGTATAATAACATTTCATGACAGATTGTTACAACAGAGGATACAGGAATGACACCATCAATAGTTCACTGATGAGCCCCAGGCAAACTTCATGCTTGCAGTAACAATCGTAACAGAGACATAAAACACTTGATTAAAAGAAAGTTGTAAATTTGCTGTAAAAAAGTATCAAATCTTTCAAACTGTAGCCTTAACTCATCAGTCTATATCATCTATAAAGGCTTTTACTGTTTTTATAATGTCACAAATCCACATACACATTTATATATAATGTAGCTCCGCCCACCTCACTGACATTATAAGGAGTATTTCAGCCTGGACTGGTTTTTGAATGATGCACAATACAGGGCACCCAATCAGAACACAGCCACCACTGAGATCTGAGGAACTGCAGACCTCGCTCACACTGCAAATTTGGCAGTGGTCAGTTTTTAACACTCATATAATGGTGATGATTTATCGCTGGCAAATTTGCTAAGGTCAGAGATCAAGGCTGAGTAACCGAAAAAAGTATCCAAAATGCTCAACTTACTGTAATGACCTCAGACCTCTGGAATAATGGTCAATAGGCTGCTGAGCTGGACAGTTTTAGGCATCAACGACATGCTGAACAGATACAACTGAACTAAAATGAATTTTTCTAATAAAACATTATTACATTTTTATAAAACTGTATAACCACTCTTTTTCTAATGTCATATAGAGTTTAATTAAAGGTAGACACTCTCACTGACCACTGACGTTATGTTTATTTGAGTTTATTCTAATGTTATATAGAGTTAATTACAAGTAGACACTCTCACTGACTGCTGACTTTATGCTTATTTGGGTTTATTCTAATGTTATATAGAGTTAATTACAAGTAGACACTCTCACTGACTGCTGACTTTATGTTTATTTGGGTTTATTCTAATGTTATATAGAGTTAATTACAGGTAGACGCTCTCACTGACCACTGACTTTATGTTTATTTGGGTTTATTCTAATGTTATATAGAGTTAATTACAGGTAGACTCTCACTGACCACTGTCTTTATGTTTATTTGGGTTTATTCTAATGTTATATAGAGTTAATTACAAGTAGACACTCTCACTGACTGCTGACTTTATGCTTATTTGGGTTTATTCTAATGTTATATAGAGTTAATTACAAGTAGACACTCTCACTGATCACTGACTTTATGTTTATTAGGGTTTATTCTAATGTTATATAGAGTTAATTACACGTAGACACTCTCACTGACCACTGACTATGTTCATTTTTTTATTTTTTTATATAGAGTTAATTACAGGTAGACACTCTCACAGCCCACTGACTTTATGTTTATTTGAGTTTATTCTAATGTTATATAGAGTTAATTACAGGTAGACACTCTCACTGACCACTGACTTTATGTTCATTTTTTTTATTATTTTTTTTTATATAGAGTTAATTACAGGTTCCAGTCACGTTAGGGCAGCATTCCACAATAAGAACATTATACAAACAGTCAAACATGGTGGTGGTAGTGTCAAGGTGTGGGGAAGCTTTGCTGATTGAGGGCCTTCAAGGCGACCATGAATTCAGCTTTCTCAGAAAGTCCTACAAGGAGAATGTACATGTCATCAGCCCAGGATCTGAAACCCCTGAGCCTACCATTGAGCAAGAAACAAAGGTTTCAGAGTAGCCGAGGCAAAAATGCTGCAGCAGGGCTTTTAATAAGCAGCTGATGTTTGAAAGCTTCCCAGTGAAGCAATTCTGCAAAGAAGAGCGAGCCAAAATTCCTCCACAGTCACGTAAAAGACTAAATTTAGAGGGGCGTTACTTTATCAACTGCCTCCTGGGTGATGTAGGTGTTGCAAACCATTATAAGCTCCGTCAGGAACAACTTTGTGTTTCCTCACGGCCTCCTTCTGTCTTACCTTACAGCCCTGAGGACCTGAAAGCAGTTAGTGTAACAAACAATCAAAAATAAGGGGGTGAATACATCTTCACAGCACTGTTAGGAAGGCACAGTAACAACAATCTGCTTAAATTTGAAGATGTTAGAAAATACACTATTTTCTAACAAAGGACAAAAGTATTGGGACACCTGCTTAATCATTGTTTCTTCTGAAATCAATGGTATTAAAAGAGCTGATCCTGCATCTGTTGGAGTAACCGTTTCTACTGTCTAGAGAAGAACACTAGACTACCAGATTTTGGAGGAACATTGCTGTGAGGATTTGATTGCATTCACCAACAAGAGCATTAGTGAGGTCAGGATGTTGGATGATGATCAATACTCCACCTCCTCATCCCCAACTCATCCCAAAAGTACTGGATGGAGCTCCTCCACCATCATTCCAGAGAGCACAGTTCTTCCACAGCTCCACAGCTCCTCAATGCTGGGGGGCTTTATACCCCTCTAGCCCACGCCTGGCATTATTAGGCAGCATGGTGCCAATAGGGTCATGATGTTGATCTGCTCCAGAGAGTCCTATTCTATTGGTGGTACTTCTCTACAGGGACTAGACAAGCTGTGTAACATCTGAAATCATTAATTAGAAGGGGTGTCCACAAACTTTAGTCCAAGAACCCTTAAAAGTGAAGGAGGGGTCTTTAACGAATCAGAATATACAGTAGCAGCCCATACTGCACTCGTAACCCTGCTTAAAGACGGCGGTCTGCGCAGACTTTCAAACAGCTCCACAGAGTCGCCCTGTCAACAAGCCAAGAAAGCTATTGTCAGAAGCGGGAAAGAAAACGCTCCCTGGGTTTCGTCGTAAAAGATCCCATGAAATTGTTGCCGTCAGCAACCGTGTTTGAGCTTCCTGACGCTGACAACATCTCAAAACCCTAAAAAAAGGAAAGTGGTTGAGCTCCATCCACATAACCGCTGCTTAGTTACTGGAAGTGCGATGGAGGCCGTGGTTGCGTTCTTTTTTTTTTTCCTTCCTGTTTTTTGTAAACAACAAATGCTTCCATTTCTGGTTTCAATCAAATAATCCTCAGTGCATGTCAGCATGACCATGTTGTCCTGTACCGAGCGGGCCAAACAAACTCAATCTACTCCAGAAATAAAAACACGGCTTTGAGCTCGGGCCACTTGGGTCGCGGCTAACGGAACCACTGGCAGCGAGACGGCAAAAACGGGCCGAAGCGAAAGTAAACAAGGGTGCCACGCGGTCCTGTGTGTTTACTCGCTCTGTACACATACATGCCACCACGCCGAGGGGCCACATGTCCGATCTCCCGGGGAGGGGTCGACAGGCCGCAGCCGGCGCGCTCAAAAGAAAACTCTGAGAGTGATTATTGGAAACAAATGTGGAGGAGAGTCGAGCAGACGGCCGCGAGGAGCAGAGAGGAGCGCTTGATATGCGTCCACAGACTTTTACAGTTTAATCAGGCTTAATTGCTTCCAATAGTAACAGCATGCGGAGAGGTGCTCGAGATGAGGGACATGTCAGCTGTGGTGCGTACAGAGACACACTTCCACAGAGTTCATATCAGGATTTCTTCAGATGTGTGCAGAAGTTTGTGCGCTCCCAGGCAAACTCCAAATAGTGTAGATAAGTTTGTCCTCTGACTGTTTATTTACTGTGTTTATTTATACACACTACACAACGATTAGCGCACATTCTATACAGCATGGCCTATCACTGTCCAACCGGTTAAATTCAGTACATAAACAGAATCTCTCTAAGTGTGTTTACTGTAGAGGACTGTTGAACGACATGCTGAACTGATACAACTGAACTAAAACAAATTTTTCTAATATAACAGTTTATAAAACTGTATAACCACTCACTCATGTTTATTTGGGTTTATTCTAATGTTATATAGAGTTAATTACAGGTAGACGCTTTCACTGACCACTGACTTTATGTTTATTTGGGTTTATTCTAATGTTATATAGAATTAATTACAGGTAGACACTCTCACTGACCACTGACTTTATGTGTATTTGGGTTTATTCTAATGTTATATAGAGTTAATTACAGGTAGACGCTCTCACTGACCACTGACTTTATGTTTATTTGGGTTTATTCTAATGTTCTATAGAATTAATTACAGGTAAACGCTCTCACTGACCACTGACTTTATGTTTATTTGGGTTTATTCTAATGTTCTATAGAATTAATTACAGGTAGACACTCACTGACCACTGACTTTATGTGTATTTGGGTTTATTCTAATGTTATATAGAGTTAATTACAGGTAGACGCTCTCACTGACCATTGACTTTATGTTTATTTGGGTTTATTCTAATGTTATATAGAATTAATTACAGGTAAACGCTCTCACTGACCACTGACTTTATGTTTATTTGGGTTTATTCTAATGTTCTATAGAATTAATTACAGGTAGACACTCTCACTGACCACTGACTCATGTTTATTTGGGTTTATTCTAATGTTATATAGAGTTAATTACAGGTAGACACTCTCACTGACCACTGACTTTATGTTTATCCTATGCAATGTCTATGATCTGTCTGTGATTCTTACAGCTGAAATATGGTTTTTAGCTGATTCTTACGACTGAGTTGGACAGATTTACCAGCGTAACCAGTTTTCTGGTTTCACTTTTACTGCAAACTTCATGTGGACGTTTCTTTGTAATCCATCACACTGCTCACATCAGCTGACAGGAATCCGGAGCGCCGCAGTCTCAGGAATTTTACAGCCAAACCTTCCAGATCTACATGCTGGAAGTAGTTCTGATGTGCTTTCACTTCCATTCTCCGGTAATGATAAACAGCTTTTAGCCTTTCCACTCATTATCTCACCAGTTTAACCACTGCATGACTTCTCGCTCGCTGTGGAAGCAGTACGGCCCCTCAGAAACTCCGTTTTGGGGGTCTTTTCGAACCCAGGGTGAACAATTTGTCTTTGGGGGCAAAAAGGTTTTTACAGGAGTAGGCTTTACATTTAACAGCCCAATATAACTGTAATAAAGTGTGGCTGGGCTGTAACAAATGCAGATCGTGGTCTGGTGTGGCCTCATACACACATACAGACATTCATCCACATAAATTATAAAAAATAATAAACCTGAAAAGTCCTGAAAATAAATAACTGTGGTTTATCTGTTCCTCATTCAATTAATTCGTTTTCTTTTGTAATATCTGTACTGTCATATGCAAATGTTTTGGCGCCCCTCTCAGATTCCATGTATACACAAGGACCAGACAAGCTGTGTGTGTGTGTGTGTGTGTGCATTTGCACGTCTGTGTCAGCAATGGGTGCAACTTAAACTAGCTGAATGCATTCATTACAAGGGGTGTCCACAAACATTTTATTCTTTATTATTTATTGTATTCTGATGGATCATGCACCAGCTATTTCGATCCTGATCCAGCTCTGATCCTCTACCCTCTCTGCTTGTTCGTGCTGTAGAGCCGCCATAAACGGACGCGGTCTGCTGCAGCGAGGGTTCGAGCGTTCACAGACCATAACAAAGCACTTATGGAACTGATTTCCAGGGGAGAGTCGAACGTCTGAACCCGCAGCTCCTGCTGAGTCTCTGCTGTCTGCTCTGTATGTAGAGCAGTAGGTCATAAAACAACAGCTTCTACACATGGAGCCGTTCCACAGAACTCCACAGACCCCTGAGATCGCCCAGCATCCAACAGACTGATAGACAGTTAGCCTCAGTGAACAACATACAGTTACGGCAGGGCGTGAGAAAGCATGGGTCAGCTTCCCGGAAACCAAAACCTGACCAACGAGCAGCACTCTGTCTCACCGTGAGCCACTGGTGCGTCTCAGTCAGATATACAGCAGCTATGATGCTGCTTCTGAAATCTGATTGGCTGAGGGATGTTCTCAGTTGTTGTGAAATACTCAAATATACACATTATTTTAAAACAATATTAAAAACAATGATATTATCGTTATTGTTATTATTATTTTTATTATATCTTCAGTCTGGGTTTGAAGACGGCAAGCGGTTCGGACACTGGGCTGTTCGGACACCCAGGGGAAGTTTGTTCCACCACTTCAATGTAGGACAGAAAAAAGTCTGGACGCTCGTCTTCCGTGGACCTTAAAGGTTATTCTATTATTGTTATTATGATTATTATTATTATTTATTACATAGGATTATATATATATATATATATATATATATATATATATATATATATATATATATCTTATTCTTGGGCCAATAAAACAAGCAGATGCCATTCTCCCTCCCACTTCAAGAAGCACTTAGTAAATAACAGACAGGTCGGGTCATTTTTTCACACACTGCTTTAGTTACGAAGATTCGGGGAAACACTCCTTAATTAATGAACGTTCATAAACACGAGTTCAGGCAGGTTTTAGCATTACGAGGCTTTTGGAGCTCCAGTTTATTAAGGACTCATAACTGAATCCTAATGTAGCTCCCTGGTGTGTGGTGATGACGGGCTTTCTTTATATATAGATCATGCTATTGACTGGGAGCTCGTGTTTTAGGCCTCACACCAGCTCCGACTCAGGAGGACTGGGAAAGCTGGAACCTGCATGTTTATCACCTCATCCAAGACTACTTAGCTGAACCTCGGGGTTCTGATCTCAGTGTGCCAAGCGAGTGAATTACTCATCAGGCACCAATTAGAGGCGTCCTTATGATACTGTCACATTGATGTTTCACAGAAAGCAGGATTCTGGCTTCCCCTCCCCACAATTCCCACATCGCTGAACCCCTAGTGAACATACCTCCAGATATCGCGATGCTGCGTTTTCAGCACATCACTCACACCTCTGTAAATAATAAACAAGGAATGCTTCAGCTGCCGCTGGACCCGTCCGGTAAACCCCTGAAGAGCCAGCTTTACCGAGATGAATAATTCAGTGCAGCTGAAGGCCAGAAACTCTCAGGCTCAATCTGCCTGCTTTAGTGTACTAGGAAGGGATTTGACTGTGGCATTGTGCCTGTGTGCCTGCGTGTGTGTGCCTGCGTGTGTGTGCCTGCGTGTGTGTGTGTGTGCCTGTGTGTGTGTGTGTTTGTGTGTGTTCTGGCAGAGGCTGTTATCATTGTTAATGTTGGCATGGTCAGAAACCTTTTGCAGCATCTGAATCCAAAATGCACATTTTAAAAGCCCTTATTTTTTAAAAGAATCTTATTAAGAACATTTTATAACACACACACACACACACACACACACACACTACAGCACAGAGGTTTGGAAGCAACCTTGACTTGCAAAAATAAAAATAAACAATAGTAGGTAAAAACCAGTGACTATATATATATATATATTTGTTTGTGTGTGTGTGTGTGTGTGCATTTAGTATATAATCTAAAATAATATTACAATTTTAATAATATTTAATAATATTAGACACAATGTCGTCTCACACCTGTACTCAGGCACTGCCTTACTAGATGCCGAGTAGATTTAACTGAAACATATTAATTACATGTTAAAAAAGGTTCTACTTGGTTCCACCTGGTGGAACGTTAATGCTTCAAACAAGTCAAATATCCAATCTAATCATCTGACATCAACACAGTCAGTAACCTGTCCTGCTATATTTGGATTTCTAAAGCCCAAACACCAGGTTTTCCCTTCTGTTTACCTGTTGTTGTTGTTGTTGTTGTTCTGGGTGCAGTTTGTTTACAGGCTGATGGTAAACACTGATATCAGACGGATATAAAGAGACTCACTGAACTCGCTGGCACACATGTGCTCCAGGATGGCATCCAGGCTCATGTCATCATCACACGGTGGGCAAACACTGATGACTGCAGGAACAGAAAGAAACATCACTTGACATCTCTATCACAGCTCAGACAACATAACTCATTATCTAGAACCTGTTTGGTTCTCGCTGTTGTGATTCTGTCTCAGCGCTGTCTCTCTCAATACATGAAGGTTTGATAAACATCAGATGTTCCATAAAAGCTTTGGCAGGAGGTCAGATGAAAAAAAAAGGTTCTTTAGAGCAATTCCAGAGTAGAACCACCTTCGGTTCTACAAGGAACGTTTAAATGGATGTCTCAGCAAAGAAGCAGGATTGCAAATGAGAAGTGTGAAGAACCTTTTTTAAAAAGTTCTAAAGGTAGGTTCTAGAGCCACACAAGAACCGAGCCAAGAACTGTTTAGGAACCTTTACTTGCATGAGCGTGAGGAACCTCCACTTAATGTAAAGAACTGTGCAGCTAAGACCTTAAGGAACCTGCACTTTCAAGAGTATAAACATGACAGTGACAAATACATTTACAAATACTGATACATTATATGGACAAAAGTATTGGGACACACCCCTATCACATGATGCATGCAGTTTAACCAGCTCTATGCAGAAATCATACATTTTAGTTCTAGCTAAATTGGTCAAATTTTATGACATTCACTGTATGGACAAAAGTATTGGGACACGCCTCTTATTCACTGAATTCAGGTGTCTGATTCAGTGCCATTCAGCCACAGGTGTATAAAATCCAGCCTCTAGTCCTGCAGTCTGTCTTTCTTCCACACATCAGTGAAAGAACAGGAGGTTCTGAAGAGCTCACTGAACTCCAGCGTGGTTCTGTATGTAATAGGAGACACCGCTGCACCAACAGCAACAAGTCAGCTGGTGAAATCTCCTCCCTCCTAGATCTTCCTCCATCAGCTGTGAGTGGTGTTATTATTGAACAGTGGAAGAGTTTAGGAGGAACAGCTCACAGAGAGCAGCTCAGCCACCGAGTGTCTGTCAGACCACGTAAAGATGCAGAGCGGGGTCAGGGCCGAGTGCTGAGGAGAAGAAGGTCGGCCTGCATGAGAGCAGCTAACTGGATAAGAGCACAGTCAGGCAGCACTGAGGGATAAAGCTGCTTCACAGCGTTTAGCTGTACTCGAGCTTTAACTCTAAAACACAGGAGCAGCAAACCAACCTCTCCCAATTTCGACTGAATTTCATACACACTCTCAACTGCCTCATTTCTGCAGAGAAGCAGCAGCTTACCATAAAAATATGACTCATAATGTATAATATTATATATTTATATATATATATATATATATGACAGGCTAGTTCATTGGGCAGGTTGAGAGGACGCAATCAGTAATCAGTAATGAGTGTTTGAAAAGTGTTGTTTTTGTACATTAAGCAGTGTGTTAACCCTTTAAACTCTTTATGTGGGTCAATAAAAGTTACATATTTTAACATATTTACATATTTTTAACATATTGTAACATAAAAGTTACAAATTACTGCATCATTAGTAAAAATTTAACTCGGAAATAAGACTAAAGGCTAAAATGCCAGTTCAGGTTTTGAACCTTGGACCTGTCAATACAGAATTAAAAGTGTACATAAATGTAATTAATTCTATAATAATTTATGCAATTACGTGTATGAAGATTTCAGATGTAAATTGCATGTATATGAAAATAACAATAGTAACTCTTGACTGCTTTGGGTATATAACTTGATATTACTTTATATATAAATATTACTATTGATATTACTTATGTAATCTTACATGACTTTATATATAATAATAAAAAAGAAGACTTTACATTTAGACTAGAGGCTGGTTCACTGGGCTGTAGAGAGTACTCGCCATCAGTAAGACGGGGTCACTGGTTGTTGTTTTAGGCTTTTTTCACATTAAGCATTTTAGAATGGAACAGTCGGGTGGTGTATTTGTATTTGTATTCGATTTATACTGGATAAAGTATCTGTGTTTTCCCCCCTAAATAGCCCACCGCGTGCAGATTGAAACATCTGACTTTAATATACGACTTATAATTAAAGCAAAACATGTCCAAAAACAAGCAAACAAAATCTCATTTCTAATTAATACCAGACCGAGTAGCGTTGTTCTGCTGGAGTCGGCTCGCTCGCTGTGAAACATACTTTCAGGAAACCTCATTCTCCTTCTCCTTTTAATGAGAGCATCACCAGAAGTGTCTATTTAGCGGTAAGCCTAGACTTCTGAGGGCCAAAAAGAAGGTGCTGTCGTCTACCAGCAGCACTTTTGGTCCCAAAAAGAAGCATGTTTTGAAAATAATTTGACCTTTTCATCAAGTAAATCTTCTTTAGGTCTTTAAAGAAGCATGTTTGAAAAAAAAAAAAATCTGATAAATAATTAAATTAAAAAATCTAATATATAAGATAATAAAAAAAATAAAAAAAATAGATAAAATAATTGATAAAAAGAAGCATGTTTGGAAAATAAAAAAAAACTAATAAATAATTGAATTAATAAATATAATAAATAAAATAATAAAAATACAAAATAAAATAAATAAAATAATTGATAAAGAAGAAGCATGTTTGGAAAATTAAAAAAATCTAATAAATAATTAAATAAATAAATATAATAAATAAAATAATAAAAATACAAAATAAAATAAATAAAATAATTGATAAAGAAGAAGCATGTTTGGGAAATTAAAAAATCTAATAAATAATTAAATAAAAATATAAAATAAATAAAATATTAAAAATAAAAAATATAAAATAATTGATAAAAAAAGAAGCACGTTTGGAAAATAATTCGACCTTTTCATCAAGTAAATCTGCTTTAGATCTTTGAAAGCTTCTTCACACACACACACACACACACGGTTGTTTACGGGACCAAAAGTGGTTCTTCTATGGCATCGCTCAAAGCGGCTTGATTTTACTTAGTGTATCCATTACTGTGAGGTCAACTCACACTGGACTACTGTAACCAAGGGAACCTGCTTAGTAATAATCCACCCTGGACTAAAAACTACAGATTAAACCCAGACAGTATCAGTAACTACTGAAACGAGTTCAACCACTCCAGCTCCAGTTTGGGTGAAGTTAATACTGTACCATAATAAAGCTAGCTAATGTGATGAAGATGTGGGCATGAAGGTGAAGCCATGTGATAAACACATGATAATGGCCTGATTGTAGACGGTGAGGTAATGCTACCTGATGTCATATGAAGATTAAACTACCTTACTAAGCACACTAACACAGCCGGCGTGGGCACAGCGCTCAGCTGCACATGTGGTAACATAAAGCCACCATACAGATAACATTACCTCACAGCCGGAGGCGCCTGAGCAATGGAGTGTATGTGGACCTGCACCCCCCACAGAGTGGACAGGGGGTAACACCGACACCGCCCCCCCCCCGCTTTGTTTGACAGTGTAAATGATCACTTCAGCACGAGTTCAACAAAATTATGCTTTTCACGTCCGTCTATCATCCTCCTTCAACTGAACGCTCACATATGGAAGCCCATTCCTGCCAGGTAGAGAACACAAATCACATTACTTCCCTTTTCATTTCCACCAGGTGAGACCCGTAATTTATTCAATATAATATTTGTTTTATATCTCGAAAATATCTAACAGAACTGAATTAAATTGAATTTCATAAATTCGAATTTAATAAGAATGTAATAAATTTAAAAATGACAATTATTTAGTTCTTTTTTTTATCTGTTGTGTCAAAATAAAAAAACATCTAAAATGACATTTATATTTCCTTTAGATATCCATAACTCAGATTTAACTAGTAATGATAATATAATAATATCATATCTTTAATCAGATGTTTTACTAGTTAAATGTAGTTTAACTAGTTTAAGCAGAGTGAGATTCCATGTACATCAATTATTTCAGAGTTCCTGCCTGAAATGACAGTTTCTGCTAGAAAAAAATGATATTATATCTTGAATTGTATTGAATTGAGTAAATGATAAGTTTTGTCGCTGGTGGCATTTTGGGCAGAAACCTTTATTTTACTACAGGTGTTGAGGTTTTGTAATTATGGGAAATGAATCAGTTTCATTCTGACGTGTCTCTGGTCATTTGTGTGCATTCAGCTTATGTTAGTATGATGTATAATGTTTCTGTATATTTAGGCACCTAATTTTACTCTGTCCTGGTGGGTGGTCAGTTTTTGGACAAAGCTCCAGAAAGGTCATTATTTCAACAAAATAAGTAAAAATCCTTATTTTGACAAAAAAGAACTGCCGAAAGCTAGAGAATTATTGTGAGAAACTGGGTCAGAATCTAGAGAAAGTTACTGGCTGTACTTTTTGCCATAGTATACAGAGAATAATATATCTGTATATATATATATATATATATCCACTGTATATATATATAAATATACATAAACACCCATCACATAAAGATACAACTCAAATTATTAATTTTATCATAGCTTATAAGGTTACTGGATGGACCAGGTAGGACCACCTGAGTGTACACTGTAAGATCAGACCACCTGAGTGCACATAAAGGAGCAGTTAGTTAGAGTGCTGGGTTGTTGATCACAGGGTTGGTCCTTCTGCTCCATGGCTCGGACATGAAGAGATCATTTTACATGTTTTTTGCAATGTCACTGAACTTCATATAAATATACATTATTTTCATATCATAATTTGCTCCGTATTCTCTGTGCTCGCTCACTTTCTGCTGATAGCACATAAAAGTAAAGCTACCTGATCTGACGGACACTTGACTGGACACAGTCATGTAAGATCAGTGTATAAGAAGGGAAGGATTTTGGAGGAACATTGCTGTGAGGATTTGATTGCATTCAGCGACAAGAGTGTTAGTGAGATCAGGATGTTCGATGATGATCACCACCCCACCTCACCACCACCATCATTCCACAGCTCCTCAATGCTGGGGGGCTTTATACCCCTCTAGCCCACGCCTGACATTAGGCAGCATGGAGCCAATAGGGTCATGATGTTGATCTTCTCTACAGGGACTAGACAAGCTGTGTGTGCATTTGCACATCTGTGTCAGCAATGGGTGCAGCTTAAAGTATCTAATGCTTCATTAGAAGGAGTATATATATATATATATATATATATATATATATATATATATATAGACAACACTAAGCCTGACTGCACTCACGTGCATGCAGTAAGATAATTCTCACAGGTTCCAATGAAAGAATTAATGAATTAACACACACACACACACACACCTGAAGTGTTAGCTGTCGTGTCGTTGGTGTCGATGCAGACCTCTCCCTCTGGGAACTTGCTGCAGTTGAGCATGCTCGGCCAGGGGAAGCCGAACGCCTCCATGATGGGCATGCAGCCGTCCTGCACAGCCTCGCACAGCCTCCGGCACGGGTAGATGGCCGTGTCCAGACACACTGGGGCGAACAGGGAGCAGAGCAGGACCTGCGTGCTCGGGTGGCACCCTTTGTGCACGAGGGGCACCCAGCTGCCCGCCTGCTGCTTCACTTCTGCCATGGTCTCGTGCTCCAGCAGGTTGGGCAGCCTCATGCTGTGGTAGCCCACCGTGTAGCAGAGCCGCAGGTCCTCCGGGATGTCCACGCACGTGGGGTTCTTCTTGTAGCTCCAGCTGTTTACGGGTTCGAAGTCAGACACGGCTAGCATGGGCACTAGCATGGCTAGGACCAGCCCGGTGGGGTAGAAGATGTGCATGGCACGCGCTGGAGCTGCAAAGGCGTCAGGCTCGTGCTTCCAGTTCTGAGTGTCTCCGAATCTCCCTCTGCTGCGGGAGGGAGTGCAGAGCTGCAGGGCTCCAGCTTCTGGAGCAACCAATGGCAATGCAACTGGCACACACACAATTGCTCAATCAGTATGAAAATTGCCCAATCCTGTTCTCCCTTTCTTCATCTCTGTCTCTGCAGCCTTCTGCTGCTGCTGCTGCCTTTTCTGCTTCTTCTTGGAAGGCCAGCAGGACAGAGCTGAGCTGCATAAAACATTATCTGAAGGGGGAAGGAACTGTTTCAGGGGGATAGAGGGTCTGAGAGGTACAGCAGCTTCAGCTCAGGAACTTCAGAGAGCCTGCAGCACTCAGAGCTCAGAGCATGATAATGATCATGCCATTTAAATATTGTGTCAGATATTATATTAGCAACAAATCCCAGACGATACAGCTTAGGACCAAACTATGTACACAGTTAGGGCCTGTCAAGGGAAACAGTACACCCATCAGCCATAACATTAGTACCACTGACATGCAAAGTGAAAACATTGATTGTCTTAATCCACTACCTGTCCAGGGGAGGATTTATTAGGCAGCAGGTGAACAGTCAGTGAGTGATGAAGGCGTAGCTGCTTGTACTCTGGGTCTGGTGCGCCCTTAAACTGAAAGTGTACTTAATCAGAGTTGCTCTGTAATTATTCTTAATTTGCCTTTTTAATCATTCTTAAGCTGTATTATTCAGTAAAACTAATATGTGATAGTGAATAGAGAGCTGTGCAATGGGGAATAGTGAGCTGTGTAATGTGAATAGTGAGTTTTGTAACAGTGAATAGTGAGCTGTTTAAAGGTGAATAGTGAGCTGTGTAATAGAGAATAGTGAGTTGTGTAATAGTGAATAGTGAACTGTGTAACAGTGAATAGTGAGTTTTGTAATAGTGAATAGTGAGTTTTGGAATAGTGAATAGTGAGTTGTGTAATAGTGAATAGTGAGCTGTGTAATATGAATAGTGAGTTGTGTAATGTGAATAGTGAGCTGTGTAATGTGAATAGTGAGCTGTGTAATAGAGAAAAGTGAGCTGTGTTATGTGAAAAGTGAGCTGTGTTATGTGAGTAGTGCGTTGTGTAATGTAAAGAGTGAGTTGTGTAATACTGAATAGTGAACTGTGTAACAGTGAATAGTGAGCTGTGTAATGGTGAATAGTGAGCTGTAAAATAATGAATAGTGAGCTGTTTAAAAGTGAAAAGTGAACTGTGTAATAGTGAATAGTGAGTTGTGTAACAGTGAATAGAGAACTGTGTAATGGTGAATAGTGAGCTATTTAAAAGTGAAAAGTGAGTTGTGTAATAGTGAATGGTGAGCTGTGTAATAGTGAATAGAGAGCTGTGTAATAGTGAATAGTGAGTTGTGTAATGTGAATAGTGAGTTGTGTAATAGTGAATAATAAGCTGTTTAAAAGTGAAAAGTGAGTTGTGTAATAGTGAATAGTGAGTTGTGTAACAGTGAATAGTGAGCTGTGTAATGTGAATAGTGGGTTGTGTAATAGTGAATAGTGAGTTGTGTAATAGTGAATAGTGAGCTGTGTAATGTGAATAGTGGGTTGTGTAATAATAAATAGTGAAATGTGTAATGTGAATAGTGAGCTGTGTAATAGTGAATAGTGAGTTGTGTAATAGTGAATAGTGAGTTGTGTAATGTGAATAGTGAGTTGTGTAATAGTAAATAGTGAGCTGTTTAAAAGTGAAAAGTGAGTTGTGTAATAGTGAATAGTGAGTTGTGTAACAGTGAATAGTGAGCTGTGTAATGTGAATAGTGGGTTGTGTAATAGTGAAAAGTGAGTTGTGTAATAGTGAATAGTGAGTTGTGTAATAGTGAATAGTGAGTTGTGTAATAGTGAATAGTGGGCTGTGTGGCAGGGTAGGGGATCTGTAGCTGGATGCAGATGAACACAGTGGGGATTCTTCTGTGCTGCACAATAATGAACAGATCTTTTTGGAGGCTTCAGTCTGGAGGTGAGGAGTAAATGTAGTTTCACATTTGTTTCAGATATAATGAATGTTTCTCTATGCAATGCCTCAACTCTCCAGAGGATCTTCAGCCTGAATTCTTTATTACTATAACTCAATTTGCCAAAGAGGCAGATTTATGAGCTCGCTCTTGTGATTGTGGGGCAGAAATGACACGAAGCATGAATACAGTTCCAGCACGAAGGGGAAAGCTAGCCAAGCCAAAACCAAACTCCCAGAGCACTCATCCACAGCCTGTCAGGGGCGAGCTCAGGTGAGAGAGAGAGAGAGAGAGAGAGAGAGAGAGAGAGAGACGGGTAGAGGGCTGTTGTAAAGCAATTTTAATTTATGCTAGAGGTGATGAGTGACGGGTCCAAAAGGTCAACAACTTTGGGCTGTTGCTACACTATGGGCCTCTTTACACCTGGCATTAACAGTGTTTTTGGGATCGGGTCATGTTCGAATTTCACTTGTCTGCACTGAACGTGTGTTATTGTTATCGGACCACTTGTAACATCCAGTAATATGTGTACTATCTCTTTAAGAGACCCTCAGACAGGGTGCGCAGGCACATTGTTGGGCTGAGTAGCAACAGAGAGCTTTATGCTGAACTAGACAAAAAAGGACATCTGGACCCAGCTCATTTTACTTTGTTTATCATTTCTTTTATTTCTGCAAGTAACGCCTTCAAGCTTTGGTTCTTAAGTTCATGTAAGCTATAAGAGCAAGTTTAGCACGATCATGTAAGAAATAAACGAGGATGTGAAGTCTGGGTTGGAGAGGAACCCTAAAGAGGGGATGACTCCAGGCGTTACACACCCAACCCATTCATATTCTCCAACTGTGGCCAACTGTGCTCTCTCAGGCTCCGGCTGCCGAAAGCTCGCAGCATGGCCGGGATTCGAACCAGTGATTCTCTGGCCATAGTAACAGCACCTTATTCCGCTGGGCTACTCTGGGCCACACCGGACAGTTTAGATGGTAAATGATGGAAGTAAAATGAAGGCGGTGTAGGTGTTGGTCTGATGTTGGTCTGATGTTGGTCTGATGTTTTACACGGGAAAGATCTTATCCAGGTTCAAAACACATGTTAATGCCAGGTGTAAACAGGTTCGATATGTCCAAATGTTTGTGGACATCCCTTCTAATGACTGCATTCAGCCACTTCAGGTTGCACCCACTGCTGCTGACACAGATAGAACAATATTGATCCCCCCAAAAAAGCTGCTGTTAGCAGTAAGACATTCCCTCATTCATTAAGAAAGATGTATTGCTCTTTTAGACAGTGTTTTCCTCCATCTGCATGCTCTCATTACAGATTCCCACAGATCACCGTCCTGCAAAAAAGCCCCACCTGAAGGAGTCTGATGCAGCTAGTAACTGTTAATGTTAGCTGTAAATGTTAATTAAGTAACTGTTCACATCCCGACACCCCTGCTGATGTCACAAATATATTGATTTAATTATGTAAATGTATATAATTCAGCATACTACAGAAAGTGTATTGAAATAATATGATAATATTAATAAGCATATTGTGACGGGCCTGATGAAACCTGCAGTAGAGGGACGATAGCCGAGCCTGGTCTGGTCTGGTAACACAGCCGTACAGCAGAGAAGAGTGCAGCAGTGACTTGCTCAGCTTCCTCTGAGAGATTTACAGCACTGTTTGTCACACCAGCACACTCACATCTTACAAACACACATTAGTGAGGATTTATAACAGAGCATGTGTGATCCTGTGGCCTGGTGTGCAGCATGCGGGATTAATCTCGAAATGATGGAGCTGTTCAACTGGATCAGAACTGAAGCAGAACAGAGATGTCAGAGCTCATATTAACTCAACACTGTTATTAAATATTTAATAGCTGATACAGCGTAGATCTAACACACCTAATTCACCCTGGATATAAATGTTATTAGAGCTTCATACTGGATATAAATGTTATTAGAGCTTCATACTGGATATTAATGATATTAGAGCTTCATACTGGACATTAATGCTATTAGAACTTCATACTGGATAATAATGTTATTAGAGCTTCATACTGGATATTAATGATATTAGAGCTTCATTCTGGATATTCATGCTATTAGAACTTCATATTGGATATTAATGTTATTAGAGCTTCATACTGGATATTAATGATATTAGAGCATCATTCTGGATATTAATGCTATTAGAACTTCATTCTGGATATTAATGATATTAGAGCTTCATACTGGATATTAATGTTATTAGAGCTTCATACTGGAAATTAATGTTACTAGAACTTCATACTGGATATTAATGTTATTAGAGCTTCATACTGGATATTAATGTTATTAGAGCTTCATACTGGATATTAATGTCATTAGAGCTTCATACTGGATATTAATGTTATTAGAACTTTATACTGGATATTATTGTTATTGTAGCTTTAGGAATATGAGGGGATAATAAAGGGAGAACAGCAGTGTGTTCATTCGTCTGTCTGAGTGCAGATTACGGTTCTATTGTCTATGCCGGTTCCACATGGCAGCAATTATACTTGATCACTTTTTGTTTCTTCCCACATATTGTTTCAGTTTTCTCTTCAAGTTGTTGTATATAAATATTGAATTATACACATTTCTGTGTGTGTGTGTGTGTGTGTGTGTGTGTGTGTGTGTGTACAGACTGCAGCATGTGATCAGATAGCGGTTTTCCAGGTTGCACATTAAAGCTCCAGTTTCCCAAAGGAACAGAAAAACAATGTTTTTTTCTGAATTATAATCAAATGAAATCAGTGCTTTGATTTCATGCAGTAAAAGTGTTCACAGATTTTTCACTGCATTCATGTCCAATTAGTTACCCCGCTAGTGTCGCTCACAGAACCCAAACAATGCAGGCTATCGGAGACGTGCTGAGTTAAAGAGAATATAACTGTGAGGTTTATAGGCTTACATATGGAGTTCATATTGTTATGACCCGGGGTTTGTAACTCGAGGGTCGTAACAATGTCCAGTACTATTAAACATGATGTTTAAACCAACTGGAAATGATTTGTTTTTATAATAAAATGGCAAACAGACAAAATCCTTTTACAACTAGATCACCATTATATCATTTGGTTACACTGGACTAAGGGAAATTATCCAATCAGTAAAGTTGTCCCAGGTGATGTCATACTTAAAGGTGGAGTGATACATCTGAGTCATATTAGATTTTAGAGATCTGTTCCATTCCTAACACAACACACATGCCAGCTTACTAATCAATGCATTTTAATAATACATTAATAAATACATATTTTGTATATTAGTATAAACAAATTACATACAAATGGATAATACAGATGGAAACTGATTCCCCCTTTATAATTGAACCATCGTCCTGTATCAGCTCCACCGTAGACCAGCAGTTTCAGGATCATGCTGATGCTCCACTGACTGGAACAGGGAGAACAGCAGGAGGAGAACCTCTCTCTGTCTTGGTCTTTAATCAGACTTGATGTCTTTAGGTCTTGGTCTTGATTCAGACTCAATGTCTTTAGGTCTTGGTCTTCATACAGTTTTGTTTAGGTCTTGGTCTTCACTCAGACTCATTGTGTTTAGGTCTTGGTCTTTGCTCAGACTTGATGTCCTTAGGTCTTGTCTTCAATCAGACTTGTTTAGGTCCTGGTCTTGATTCAGACTCAATGTCTTTAGGTCTTGGTCTTCACTCAGACTTGATGCGTTGAGGTCTTGGTCTTCACTCAGACTTGTTTAGGTCTTGGTCTTGATTCGGACTCAATGTCTTTAGGTCTTGGTCTTTACTCAGACTCATTGTGTTTAGGTCTTGGTCTTTGCTCAGACTTGATGTGTTTAGGTCTTGGTCTTCACTCAGTCTTGTTTAGGTCTTGGTCTTCACTTAGTCTTGATGTCTTTAGGTCTTGGTCTTCAATCAGACGCTATGTCTTTAGGTCTTGGTCTTGATTCAGACTCAATGTTTTTAGGTCTTAGTCTTTACTCAGTCTTGATGTCTTTAGGTCTTGGTCTTCAATCAGACAATATGTCTTTAGGTCTTGGTCTTGATTCAGACTCAATGTTTTTAGGTCTTAGACTTTACTCAGTCTTGTTTAGGTCTTGGTCTTCACTCAGACTTGATGTCTTTAGGTCTTGGTCTTCGCTCAGGCTTGATGTGTTTAGGTCTTGGTCTTCACTCAGACTTGATGTCTTTAGGTCTTGGTCTTGATTCAGACTCAATGTTTTTAGGTCTTAGTCTTTACTCAGTCTTGTGTAGGTCTTGGTCTTCGCTCAGGCTTGATGTGTTTAGGTCTTGGTCTTCGCTCAGACTTGTTTAGGTCTTTGTCTTTGCTCAGACGTGATACAGTATGTTTAGGTGTTTTGTAAAACTGAAGGAAAACAGGGTTAATGGTGAGTAACGTTGGTGAGTTATTGGGTTGCAGTTTGCTTGTGGTGCTAATTAAAGAGGGTCGGTTCAGTGGGATAAAGTCTTCCTTCTCTTTTCCAACATGTAAAACATTTGGGCTAACGAGCAACATCGTCATTATTAAGACCACATGCTAACCAGCTGTCTTAGTGCCCCTCAGTACCTACCAGTATAATCTGAGTTACACAGACGGTTCAACACAGACCAACAAAATGCTCACAGATTCAGCTTCAGATTGTCTCAATCCAGGGGTGCAGATTTGGTCTGAGAAGGCAGGCAGTGGTCTAGATAGGCCTAGAAGAACTTAAGATAAAATCAGGTGAACAAGAACCACCATATTCTCACTAACGCTAACGCTAAAGCTGTATATATGTGTTGATATTAAGCACTTTTAGTATCAGCACTAATGATGGCATGTATTGACTGCTCTGTGTGCACTGTTACAAGCAAAAGAGCCTTGAGGAGCTTTTGGAGGTTTTAAGTTTGGAGCTGTTGAGGAACCTTTAAGGAACCTTCATATTTTCCTTAAAGCACTTAAGAGGTTCCTCCACAGCTTCAACTTGAAGAACCACCTTAGGGATTTTATACTTTTTAACAGTGTGTAATATACCATTTCATTTTCTAATAGTATTTTCCCATAGTTCTTGGTTTAATCTGAATGCTGCTGTGAATATTTTAGTAAAGCACCTTAGTAATGAAGAACATGCTGTTAGTTTAATTCAGTTCAGTGTTATTTCTATTGGTATTTCACAACAAATGTCACTAAGCAGATCCGAGTCCGAGCCTCTTTTGATCAAGCCAGTGGCGACAGTGGCTGAAAAACTCCCTCGGGTCGAGAGGAAGAAACCCATCCCTCCAGCCCTCACAATGATCTCACATAAAACCAATTTAAAAGGTAAACACAGGCTCCACATCTTTAATCCACACAAGCTCCAGCAGGATATGTGATCGATGGGGAGGAATAACAGCAGTCGTAACTCACTGGAATGTCTCCTCACACGTCCCTGAAGAAACTCTGCTGAATAAATGAGTCCAGTGCTGAATCTACCTCAACAAACACCCCTTAAATCATAGTGACACTCCTTAACAAAGCGCTTAGAGGAGAACTCTGCACCCTGCCTCCTGCATGTCAGTTCAGGACATTGAAGATCAGAGGGGTCACAGACAACACAGGCCTGTAATGCAGAGTAACAGCAGAGACAGTAGAGACACCAATGACTGGTTTTACACTGGTTTTCAATGGAAATGCACATTACCCTGTGTTTCAGAACCCAAGCTATAACACAACTGCACACCAGCTCATGTTTAAGACTGTGATTGCCCAGTTCTGTTATCAGCCCGGTTCTATTATCAGCCCGGTTCTATTATCAGCCCAGCACTGGCTTCCAGTTAAATTCCATATTTATTATTAAATTCTGTTATGAATGTATAAAGCCCTGCACAGCCTTCTAGATAATGTTCGGGACTAAAGTTGCAGATCTACGGACACAGGGAATTGTGGTAAACTGAGATGCTGAGATGCTCAGGTTTGTGGACGGTGGAGCAGATGGATTCCAGTGTGTCTGTGTTACCTTCTGGCTCTCTCCTTTTAATTAGCCTGTTATAGTCAGACCTGATCTCTTTTTACTTTCTCTGAGTTAATGTCTGCACACTTATCCAGCCTGACTCTGATGGAAGACTGTTGAGATTTTCTGCTACCTGTGTCAGACCTGCTGCCCACCCTATAGCTACAGCTACCTGCCTGGGACTGGATGCCCACTCTCCATTATCGACTATGTTGAAGTTCACATGGACTCTATTGCTCTATTACTCTGTTGCATGGAACTATTCGCTACTATTATTCTCATTATTATTACCACCATTGCCTCATCATTACTCTCCTTCCTCTCAATAATCTCTATTATGATTATATTAGTTATGTAAATGCATGATTATATCAACACACCTCAGCAGAAGAACAGTCTTATGTGGTGGTTCGGTGATGTCAGTGGTTTTGACCAGAGGAGGATGGGTTCCTCTCAAGGTTTTTTCTCTGCCACTGTCGCCTTCAGCTTGCTCAGCTACACACCATATACAAACAACCTACAGATATGTAGCTAATACCTGTGTTCTAGAAAACAAGCATGCAGGACCTAAACGAACTCAGAACTAACTGGGACACCTTCTCATCCAGCCTGACCCGGTCCCCTCTACCTGCGTCAGACCAGCTGCCACCCACCAGTCCGACCAGCAGGCCCACCCCTCTACCACCACCCATGTCAGACCAGCGGCACACCCTCCCACCACTGCTACCTGTTTAATGACCATGTTAAACCTAAATGGACTCTTAACTATCTGCCACTATTAATATCACCACTATTACCCATCATTCCTCTGACCATCACTGCTATGACTATATTAAGTTATTCTACACCATGATTATTATATTATGATGATGATCAGAGCAGTTCAACAGTTTAGATGGTTTGGTCACTTTAATCAATAATTTATCAATAGTTCTGATCAGAGGAGGACGGGTCGGGTCCCCCTTGTGAGTCTTGGTTCCTCCC
This sequence comes from Salminus brasiliensis, assembly GCF_030463535.1. Lineage (NCBI taxonomy): Eukaryota > Metazoa > Chordata > Actinopteri > Characiformes > Bryconidae > Salminus > Salminus brasiliensis. Next base: position 35,890,065 of record NC_132893.1, read on the forward strand.
AAGGTTTCTTCCTCCATCTCTTGGATTTTTCATGTCTTTTTGTGTTATTTATTTTTCTTTTTTTCTGTATTTTACTAATAACTGATTATGTAAAGCTGCTTTGCGACGACAACAGCTGTAAAAATCTACACTAATAAATGTGGCTTGACTGTTTGGCCTGACTTGGCTCTCAGGTGCGCAGATTGGAGCGCAGCCCGTTAGGAGGCCTGGGAAGGGGGGAGGAACGAAAAAGCATCAAGTTTCTCCCGGACCGTTTTACCGGCGGAACAGAGACTCGGGGCGGAAACGGAGCAGCGGCCATGGCGGAGGTTTGTGAAGATTAATAATTGTAATTTAATCCGCGTTTTCTGAGAAATGAGCGACAGATTACAACTTTACACCCCCAGAACTACCTGTTAGTACCAGCAGAACCCGGGCCCAGCGCGGATCTACTCCTATAATCGTTATTAAAGAGCCTCTCTGGCGTTAGCTTGCAGGCTAACATCGTTAGCATCACAGCGTTATGTGTTTAATCACAGTGAGGAGATTATTGATTATATGATTGATATTACTGATTATATGTGCTGGTATCTTAGCTGTGCTCGCTGTGCCTCTGCGTGTTGTGTAGTGTGTTGGTGGAGGTTGAAGGGCTGGGTTTGGGAGGCTCAGTCTGGGCCTGTAGAAACAGCTCAGTGTTTTTAACTCTGCTTATTTCACTGAAGTCTGATTAGACTGAGAAACTCTTAAAGTATGAAGATGGAAACATTAGGATCTAGAGGCTTATTTAATAACTAATACATTGCTCCTTTAATTAAATCATTAAAATAAATGATAAACATTTCAGAGCAAATTGTAGAATATTTATATAATTTATGTAATATAATATTAGAGTATTTGCAATTTAATATTTGTTGCAAACCAGCTTTAAAATGCAGCTGTAAAACAAAAGATCAACAATGATCAAGATGAACATAAAAACTCCAGTGATACAAACTTTCTCACGGCTAAACCTCAAGAAACCTTGGGATGGACCAAGACTCAAAAGGGGACCCATCCAGAGTACAGAGAGATAAAGAAGAGATCATGGTCAGCCATGGTCAGCTCCTCCTCCTCTGCTGTGTTCTCTCTTCACTGGCTTCCTGTAGCTGCTGCCCAGGTCATCAGATTCAGACCCCTGACTCTGGTCTACAAAGCCAGACTGGACCAGACAGCCCCTCCGTACTTGATGGCGATGGTCAATCAAAAGCCGATCTGCACCAAGAGCCCTTCCAGCTTCAAGTCCGGCTCGGCTCGACCCGCCATCCTTTAAGATCCAGGGAAGACGAGCGTCCAGACTTTTTTCTGTCCTGCACTGAAGTGGTGGAACGAACTTCCCCTGGGTGTCCGAACAGCAGAGTCCAACACTCGCTGTCCTCAAACCCAGACTGAAGACCCTCCTCTTCTGACAGTGCTCAGGCGAAGAGAAGAGTATTATGGTCTCCATATTGACTTGTGTTTAGTAGAGTCTAAGATTAGAGGATCTGAATTTTTGTCTATTTAAACTAGCTGAGCTTCTTCTTCAGTAAACAGTGAAGCTCTTCTGTACTCTGGAGAAGAGAGTCTGATAAATGCTGTAAATGTAAATAAAAAGCAAATGTAGGGAGTGGTGAAGTGGCTGTGCAGTGTTCACTGCATAAGGTACATATGTAGCAACGCCCAGGTACAGAAGAGTGGGATGTGTGTACAGGCTGGTGGTGTTGGTAAGGAAAATTATCGAACAGTGGTATGAAAAGGTTTGAGCACCCCGGTCTAGATTTCTGTAAATATAGTGAGGAAAAATGATCTGAAAATAGCATGCAAATCTCTTGGGTGCAGAAACCTTTGCATGATGCTCATTTCCTTTTTTCGCTCAAATTGTTCAACACACAACTAATTCACTAATCTTGCTTTGAGTGTTTTATTGTGGAATGTTTTATCTTTAACCTTGGAAATAATTTTTTTGGAGATCAGTTTGTCTTCTGTATTTGTATTCACATGAGCATGAGAATATAACAAATTAGCACACAGATACAGATATTCATGTACTGATTTGCTGTTTGTCACTAAAATAATAAGCAATTGTGCAGGACACAGCATTAAAATTCAAAATAATACATTTATATTTTATTTAAATAATATTTAAATAAATTAAATGTATCAGCCAAAACTAAGATACTAGATAATATGAAAATCTGTAGCTTCACTTTGTCAAACACACAAACAATAATCAATCTTATTTTTAAATATTTAGTGTAAACAGTAATTCAAAATAAAATCTAAAAGCTGAACCTGAGAATAAATAAGTATCAAGGCCCAACATACAAGCAGCAATAAAACACTGCGAGCGTGTAAACATTAAAGCATACAGTGACAGGATCGATTCCATGGGTCTGCCTAATTAGCCGATTCCCGATCCAGCTAACCGACATCCTATCCTAATATCGGATCGGTGCAGCCCTAAATTATACCTGCCTAAAATGATTTCTTTAACTCCAGTCTTTGACACATGGAGTTCATTATTAATATCATGACATGTTGGATCATTGCCTTTTGGTGAAATCTGATATTTTTAATATCACAGTATAAATCACAAAGGGAAATTGCAGTGTCCCAAGTATTAATGGGTAATATAGCTTGACTTCTGTTGCATGGTGACATCATCCAAAATGAACCTGTTTAGATGCAGAAAAACTGTATAGTTTAGATGGAAGATAACTAGACTGGCGCGCTTAACTCTGAACTCACTCCAAATGACTTTCTTTACATCCGGATCATCTAATCATGCAGAAGCAGCTCAGCGTTTGATGGTGAAATGTAAAATGACTGATGCTCTTTGACAGACGCACAGCCTGCAGGACCTGCGGCAGCAAGCAGCCATCGCCTCCAAGGTGTTCGTCCAGCGGGACTACACTTCTGGCACCATTTGCAAGTTCCAGACCAAGTTTCCGACTGAGCTCGAGGCCAGGGTGAGATCCTTTCAGCAGAGCAGCTGATCAGAAGTGCTACTTTCTGACCTAGATTTGTTGGATATGGAACAGTGACTATTTATTATTTATTTTTTTCATGAAAGGAGAAGCTCTATTTTATTTATCTCTGACATCTTACATCATCTTGTGGTTTTCCTGCATGTTTTGGTTTAACGTGCTGTTCTTTCAGATTGAAAAGCAGCAGTTTGAGGAAACAATACAGACCCTGAATAATCTGTACGCTGAGGCGGAGAAGCTGGGGGGCAAGTCGTATTTGGAGGGCTGTCTGGCGTGCCTCACCGCTTACACCATCTTTCTCTGCATGGAGACGCACTATGAAAAAGTGAGCTTGTGTAGTACTCCCACACTTCTGATCAGTTCCAGGTGTCCAAGTTAGAGCTTGTTTTTAACCCATGAAGAGTCTCATTAAACATGTTTTCTGGTTTTGACTCAACCGTTGGGTTTGAGAAGGGTGCTGTGCAGTTTTTGTTGTTTGTTGCAGTGAATGATATTTACTAGGTGCTGTAGATCGGATGGAAAGCAATAGCCACAGAGTTTCCTTTCTAGAAATATGTCTTCTGTTAATGATTCCAGTACTGTATGATTTCCTTTGGCATCATTTTGTGAGAATCAGGAAGCAGAAGCTCCTTCACTTTATTAATCGTCATATAATCTGATGGTTGTTATTTGATTATCAGGTGTTAATACGACTCAGTGCTGCGAAGCACCACAGCAGCCATGTGTACAAAACATAATCTTTAACGGATTGTTATTTAACATTATTACTACGAGTTATAAAAGCTACAGCGTCCTTTAACCTTTGTTCCCTGTTAATGATACTGTGGGATTATTGCAGATGCTAATGATTGCTAGATGATTACTTTCACACTGAGATAAGGACACCGGTCTGTGATTGCTTTCCCTTCATGTCATTCCTTACACTTTACATTTCTTAATCAAATAGGTGCTGAAAAAGATCGGCAAGTACATCCAGGAGCAGAATGAGAAAGTGTACGCTCCTCTAGGTCTGCTCCTCACCGACCCCATAGAGAGAGGCCTTCGAGTTGTATCCTTTTCCTACAAGCAGACTCAGTCTTTCAAACTCCTTGAGTCTTTGAAGAGTTTGCCATGATGTGTGATGATCTGCCAATGGCAAAAAAAATAAAAGGTTCCCTGCATCACGCTCACTGTGCCCCGCAGTCTATATCATTATAGACAAACAAAAAAAAACATTATTCTGTGTAAAGTCATGTGAAAATATTGGGACACCCCATTAAACCTTTTGAACATATTTAAACATGATGGAGGTGATCTGACTAAACTCACATACCTGGCGAAACGTCTTTAATCATCATGTATAAAATAGAATTAATGGAAATGTAGTTTTCCTGTAAGGAAAAAGTTTGACCCCCCTCCACATCACATTTATTACTCCTTCAAATGTGTAGCTAGAATCAGACTCAGGAGCAGAAGATCAGCTGCAGATGATCAGAACATGGTTGGAGAGGATTATTCTGGAGGAGTCTGTCTGATTTAAACCTCAGACGTTTAGTCTGGTCTGATCTTGGTGATAGAATTATTTGGACAGACTAACAGGGGACACGTCTGGCGTTAAACAGATAAACAGCTTTCGCACACAAGAACCCATATCAGCTGTGAAGCGGGGAGGTGGAGATGTCATGGTTTAGGGCTGCTTGTCTGCAGTAGTTTTTATTTATTATTATTTATTTAGTTTTACTGTATCAGATGAACTTTGAGGAAACTGTGAGACCATCTGGTTTAAGAGCTAAAGATGAAACGTCATACAGCTGAAAGAATTCTGCATGGAGGAAAAACACTCTCCCAGTTGATGTCCGGGACCGGCAGGGACTGGTAGATCATTATAGGAAACTGAAGTAGCTGAAGTTCAGCCAAGGATAGAAATGCCAGCTATCAGGGCATAAGGTGTCCTAACTTTTTCCTCACTGGGAAATTGCATTTCTATTAATTACATTTTATAAATGATGATTTAAAGACATGGTGTCCGATTTACTGATCGATTCATTGATTGCTTGATGCTTTATGTAAAGGTTTTTTCCCTAACCCAGCCTTCCTAAGGTGGAGGTAACCATTTTTGAGGACAGAAGCATTGGATCAAGATAAAACATACCAAAGGTAAATACTAACCCACAATATATAGCAGATTAGTTTGTAGCCTGGACATTTTACGTACACTTACTGGCCACTTTATTAAAAAACCCTACACTGTGCTTCCACTCACTGGCCACTTTATTAGAAACCCCTACTATATACAGTGAGTCCAAGAAGTATTTGATCCCTTGCTGATTTTCTTTGTTTGCCCACTAATAAAGACACTATCCTTCTGCACTTTTAATGGTAGATATATTCTAACATGGAGAGACAGAATATCAAGACAAAAATCCAGAATATAATTTTAAAGAATATATTTTAATTAATTTGTATTTCAATGAGGAAAATAAGTATTTGATCCCTCTTGCCAAACACACTCAATACTTAGTGGCAAAGCCTTTGTTTGCAAGCACAGCGGTGAGACGTTTGTTGTAGTTAACCACAAGTTTAGCACACACACCAGGGGGAATTTTGGCCCACTCTTCTTTGCAGATCCTCTCTAAATCATGAAGGTTGGTGGGCTGTCGCTTGGCAACTCTGACCTTCAGCTCCCTCCATAGATTTTCGATCGGATTGAGGTCTGGCGACTGGCTGGGCCACTCCATGACCTTAATGTGATTTTTCTTGAGCCAATCCTTTGTTGCCTTTGCTGTATGTTTAGGGTCGTTATCATGTTGGAAGACCCAACCACGGCCCATTTTCAGATCCCTGGCAGAGGGGAGGAGGTTGTCCCTCAGGATTGTGCGGTACATGGCTCCATCCATCTTCCCAGTGATGCGGTGAAGTAGCCCTGTACCCTTGGCAGAGAAACACCCCCAAAACATTATGCTTCCACCTCCATGCTTGACGGTGGGCACAGTGTTCTTGGGGTCATAGGCAGCATTTTTCTTCCTCCACACATGGCGGGTGGAGTTGAGGCCAAAAAGTTCAATTTTGGTCTCGTCTGACCACAAAACCTTCTCCCAATAACTTGGTTCATCTTTCAAATGATCATTGGCATACTTGAGGCGCGCCTCCACATGTGCTCTCTTCAGCAGGGGTACCTTTCGGGCACTGCAGGATGTGAATCCATTGTTGCGCAAAGTGTTGCCAATTGTTTCCTTGCAAACTGTGGTCCCAGCTGCCTTCAGGTCATTTGCTAACTCCTGCCGAGTGGTTGCAGGACGATTTCTGACTGTTCTCAGCATCATTGCCACCCCACGAGGCGAAATCTTCTTTGGAGCACCGGGCCGAGGTCTGTTGATTGTCATGTTATACTCTTTAAACTTTCTGATAATTGCACCAATAGTTGTTACTTTCACATCCAACACCTTACTAATCTTTTTGTAGCCCATTCCAGCTTTGTGAAGGTCAACAATTCTGACTCTGAGGTCCTGTGACAGCTCTTTGGTTTTACCCATGTTGGAGACTTGAAATCTGTGTGATCTGTCTGATTCTGTGGACAGGTGTTTTTCACACAAGTGATTAGTGAGAACAGGTGGCTTCAGGTCAGGTAACAAGTTGATTGGGAGTGTCTAACTGGTCTGTAAAAGCCAGAACCGCTAATGAATACTAAGGGATCAAATACTTATTTCACTCCATGAAATACAAATCAATTAATATATATTCCTTAGATTTATTTTCTGGATTTTCTTTTTAATATTCTGTCTCTCCATGTAAGAATACATCTACCATTAAAAGTATAGAATGATCATGTCTTTATTAGTGGGCCAACGAAGAAAATCAGCAAGGGATCAAATACTTCTTGGACTCACTGTATAGCTCCACTCTCTTCATCACTGATGTCCAGATATTATTGGGGTGGTGGTCTGTTCTCAGGTCCTCAGGCACTGTGTTGGGGTCACTGCTAGGTTGAGAGTGGGTTCACCAGCCACGAATATCCAGACAAGAGCAGCTCTGTGGTCAGACACTGACCCCTGATGAAGGTCTAGAGGATGTCTGACACAAACTGTGCATGATCAGATGATCTGCAGCTCCTAACTCAACACCAGCAAAGCAAAGTGAAGCTACAGGGAGGGGTTTCTGATAAAGTGGCCGCGGCGTGTATGTGAACTGTTTGGTAAGTGAACTGTATGTAATTGTATGGTATTGGTTTCTCAGCAGGAGACTGTATTGGACACATTAATCACTGGCCTGTTGGATTGAGACCCGGGTTCCTTCCTGTCCTCAACCTTCTGCCTGTCTGCGTCTGAATGTAGAGGCCTCTTCTTCTTCGTTTTATAGTCTCTTCCTCCGTTCTCTCTCCTTATTTCCCTCTCAGGAGAACGGCGATGTCTTGTGTTTTTCAGAACCCCGTCTGATGCAGTGTTTGTTGATATCTGAGCTGTCAGGTTTTGTATGTAAACTGTTGTCTTACTCAATGGAGGATCATTTTAAAGCTATATTTCTGTGCCATGTGTTTTATATTGCGCCTTCTGAGCTCTGAGTTCTTTCTCTTGAATCCTCTGACTCCTCTGTTCTGTATATATGCTGTACTTGTGGGTAAAGTGTACAGTGTCGATTCGCCACACGGCCGCAGTGTTCGGTGTCCACGTAGTGAAAATTGTCTCGGAGGATCGTCTTCGGCAAACTGACCATCCTGCTGATGATGATGATCGCTGATAACAGTGTGTAAATGATTTTGATAAGATGTGCATTTTAATATAATCAAGGCTAATTAATAATGACTAACATTTCATTCCACGATGACTTTCCTCAGATCATGTGACCATTTTCAGTATGTGACATCATTCCCTAGGCTCAGTGAAAACACTACAGGGTGGGCTCAGGGACGAGGGTGGTTAAGCCTGGTCCTGGACTCTGAATGGACTCAGCAGTCATGCTCCGTGTGCAGACCTTATTATTTAGTCTAGCTGAACCACAGACTGATTCACCTGTCCCTTTCTGCTCTTCTTGCATTCGTACTGACCACCGAATATCCGTTTCAGGCTCCATCCAGTCATTAGATCTACTCGCTGCCATTTATATCTTTTGTTGTATCATAATAAACTGTTGCTGTCTTTTCTTGAAACGCTCTGAAACACCTTTATTTAAAAACATGTATCGTAATAATAAATTAATTTTTCCTTCAGTTGGTGGTGTTGATTTGAGTTAAAAACAAATCATGTCTGATTAATTTGATAATTCTGAAAAATGTTTTTAATTAACATGAACAAAATCTAATTAGCAACTTTACAGTTTTCAAGAACAAATATAAGCAGCATGCTGCAGATAAATGGAGACTGTTACCAGTATTGGTGCCAAAATTGAATGAACCTTACCTGCAATGCCTAATAGTAGTAGTAGTGGTAGTAGTATAAATACACAGGTTGTAGTATTATTTGTCACAGGACATATTTAAGGCAGTTTAATTACAATTATTTTTACCAATAAAAATACCCAGATTTTCTATAAGACTATTTGATTATGGTGATTATTATTATTCATGACTTATTATTATTATAGGGTTGTTGCAGTAGTTATTATATTTAAGGCAGTTTAATAACTTTTTTTTCAATAAAATAACCCAGGTTATCTATAAGACTATTTGATTATGGTGATTATTATTATTCATGACTTATTATTATTATTATTATTACAGGGTTGTTGCAATATAGTTAGTAGTATCATTACTATATTATCAGTAACGATTTCACAATACCACATTTACACTACAGTTTTAACTCTAAAAAAACAACTATAGACAAAAGTATTGGGACACCTCCTCATTCATTGTTTCTTCTGAAATCAAGGTTATTTAAAAGAGCTGATCCTGCTTCTGTTGGAGTGACTGTCTCTACTGTCCAGAGAAGAAGACTTTCTACTAGATTTTTGGAGTAGGAGCATTGCTGTGAGGATTTGATTGCATTCAGCAATGAGCGCGTTAGTGAGGTCAGGATGTTAGATGATGGATGATCACCACCCAACCTCATCATCCCCAACTCGTCCCAGAAGTACTGGATGGAGCTCCACCACCATCATTCCAGAGAACACAGTTCCTCCACTGCTCCACAGCTCCCCAATGCTGGGGGGCTTTATTATACCCCTCTAGCCCACGCCTGGCATTAGGCAGCATGGAGCCAATAGGGTCATGATGATGATCTGCTCCAGAGAGTCCATTATTAGGGTACATTATTAAGAAGGGGTGTCCACAAATATTTGGAAACTGAGCTTGGCTGCGATTCCCCCTCCGGCCGCTGGGCTCCGCTATAATCCCTGTCACCGCGCCTCTATTAGCGTTAGTTACATTTGAAATAAGCGCTGCTTGAAAACTTCACTACAGCTTTATTTACTAGTTTTTAGAGTTTATTAGAGGTTTAAGTGCAGATACGAGTTTCGGGCTCTGCTGGAGGTATGGCTGGTACTGCTGGCGTTTTCCTTGGGTTATGCATTCAGAATAGCATGCTAGGCTAAGTTAGCTTAGCTAGCTCTGCTAGCTGGGCAGTGCTGGTCAGTCTGACCAGTCCGGACCGTTCTGTTAAAGCCCTGCTCTCTGATCCGCACCGGTCTGTCAGAACCTGGGCTCAGTGTCGTGGTTCTGGGGCGGACTGGGGGCAGAGGCAGGCTCAGGGGTTGGTGCAGCTCATGCTGATAAACACTCATCAATATGAACCTGGATCAATACATCGTTTTAAAGCCTTTAGGGAGTGAAGCCTGCTCTGCTCTCTTAAACTAAATGAAATGTGATGGCTCATGTTTCCTTGTGTTTTGGTGTGTATTGCTCTGCAGCCCATCTCCTCCTCACCCTGGCGTCCCCCAGCTATGATGGCTGCTATCTTCCCAGGGAGGAATGCCAGTTTGTCCACAAAGTCCTTGAAGACCTGGATGCCTTTCAGAAGAAAGATGATCAGAGAAGGTAACTTTGCAAACTTCTCTCCACACCGTTTCTGTGATTTATTCAGGTGATGTCCAGAGAAAAGCACTGACCGGTGGTCTAAGATCAGTGACGGTGGATGCGGAGTGTGGGCGAGAGGGGCATACAGCACCCCGAGGATGTGCTGAGGGGCTCTCTGAAGTGATGGAGTCGGCGGACTGATCACCCAACCCAACTCTCTCATGGGGCTGAGTGCAATCAAATCCCCCTCACAGCAATGTTCCAGACAAGACAAGAAAAGACCATCACATTCACCATTTGTGTTGGAGACAGATGGAATTTGGCCCCTGCCTTTAACTCATCAGTGATTGGACAAGTAGTGAGCACAATGGTGAAAGGCCCAGGTATCGGCCCCACGCCCCCGTCATCAATAACCCAGTGCTTGACCCACTGAGCCACCACTGCCCCAGCCATGACTTCAGCAGGGCCGCTGGAGGAGCAGGTGTCTGGGGCGTACCGTGGATGTACCGTCTGTTGTATTTCATGTGTTTGTCTGTTTTGTGTTTGTTCCAGCGTCCTGCTTTTCCCACCGCTCCCAAACCGACTTCGCTTTCTGATCCACAAGGCGGCCGAGAATCATCCAAACCTGAGCACCTTCTCTGTCGGGGAAGACTGGAGCCGCAGGGTGGTCGTCTGCTACTCCCACCTTAGGTCACAACCCAAGCAGGACAGCGGCGACACGGAGGGTAGTGTGTACGAGCAGCCGTGCGGCTGGGACCGACGCCTGGAGATAAGGTCAGTTGGCCAGTCCGCTGGGCACAGATCCACCCACAGCAGAGGAACCAGAAGACCAGATAAAGCCATCTACGTCCCCCGGGCTTTGAGGCAGAAGGTGTGTGAAAGCTCGGAAAGGTCTAACGAGCCCAGCCGCAGGTGTTCCAGCAGCTGCCTCAGCACCACTTCAGAGCCCCCTGCAGCCAATCAGGAGCCAGCGGTCTACAGCAGTGAAGAATCAGTGGGCGAGCATGAGGTGTTCACGGAGGTTCCCAGGTCAGGACCTTACCCATGGCCTCCAGCCTGGGAGCAGACTGTCTCCTACTTTATGGAGATGAGGCTGGAGGACCAGGAGGAGGGAGACTGCAGTAATAACACTCCTACTGAATCGCCCAGCCAATCAGAGAGCAAAGAGGAGACCAGCGACATCTGTTCTGAGGTACGGAGCTTAATCCTGCACTCCCACAATCCCATCTGAGTGTTCAAATTCAAAATAAACAGCAGACCTCACAAACTAAATTACATTTGATATTTAATCTTCAGCAAATGATTCGACACGTCATTACATCTCATTTAAAGGGATTTTTTGATGATTCTAATTATTTTAATAAGCGTATTCAAAAAAATACACAATAAAAACCACATCGTGTTTCTGGAGGATTTACTTAATCAGTTCTGGAATGCCCAATTGGAAAAGGTTTGATCCGAGCGAGCAGGCGGCCAGTAGTATTTCGATTTTGGCAGGTCTGTGTTGCCTCTTACTTTTCCATGCAGCTCTTATTTAATTTCAGTTTCTCATTAAAACAGGCAGCTGATGTTTCGTATTGTGTAAATGGTCAGTTTGGCCTTTAATTAAGAATAATATTTATGCTGGCTCATAAAAGCTGCTGGAAATGTATGCGTGTGCCTCATGTGCTCGTTTAGAGCCCGCACTGAGCTTCAGGTTATAAAAAGGCAAAACTCCTTCCAGAGAATCAACCTTTGGCCGGGATGGTTGTGAAGAAATAGAAATCAGCCATTAAAACCCACGATCGCTGCCTCCCACATAAAAAAATTACTCACCACACATTGTTTTAGTTTACAGCAGCCTGAGGATTAGATTTTGGCTAGAAGAGGGTGCATATTTTATGAAGTTAAACTTGTGCTGGGAGATATGACCTCAAATCAGCATCATGATTAATTGGACATTTTAGCTTTTGCGATTAACGAGCGATTATATAAGCTACTCGAGTTGCTCGGTGACTACACCTGCAGTAGTATGGCTTTAATGGGAGAGTTTTAACATGATTAAAAAAAAAAGAATAAAATATAAAAATATGTGAATAATGGTCGAGTTTCTTGCAGTTTGTGATGGAGGTTTTGATTAATTGCCCAGCCCCAGTTAAAACCCTAAACCTTAAACCTAACCCTAACCTTACCTCTAACCTTAAGCTCTAACCCTGACCCTGTTATTGATTCATTTTATGTAATTCCATAATCAGTGATGTTGCACCACTGCTTTTATGTCCTGTGTATCATGATGCACTGATGCCTTTTTAAAAAGCTGCATCTCATTAATATCCAATCAAGTTTATTTGTATAGCATTTTTAAAACTGATGTTGGTATAAAAAATCTGAAATCAGGAATCAATAAGAAGACATAAACCCTAAAACCCCTCGGTGAGCAAACCAAAGACCACAGTGGTGGAGAACTCTCTCAGAGCTGGAGGAAGAAACCTTGGGAGGAACCAAGACTTGCAAAGGGGGACCCGACCCGTCCTCCTCTGATCAGAACTATTTATAAATGATTGATAAAAGTCACCAAACCATCTATACAAATCTTCTGCTCAGGTGTGCTGCATTATCTTAATATAATATAAACAATATAACCATAGCAGTGATGGTCAGAGTAATAATGATTAATGATGATTAATGGTGGTAATATTAGTAGTTAGGCAGATAGTTCAGAGATCACATAAACTTTAACATGGTCATTAGGCAAGTAGCAGTGGCATGAGGGTGGACAGCTAGTCTGACATGGGTGGCAGAGAAGCCTGGTGGTCAGTCTAGTCTGTTGGGTGGCAGCTGGTCTGATACAGGTAAAGGGGACTCCAGCGGTCATTATTATCCTCTGCAGACATGATCACAGAACACAGTGTTGTATATTATTATAACAGTATACGGTATATTATTATTAATATTATTATTATTATTATTACTATTATATTGATATGGTGTGGGCAGGCCATGTCTAATACCAGCAAACCCATGCTATCTGGAACACAACACATAGCACTTATCATGAGTTGTTTTGGCCAGTTTAGATTTAGAGCAGTGTTAGACAGAAGTGGTGTGACTGTCTAAGCGTCTAGGCTCTGTCACTGCTAAGTTGCAAGTTGCTTTCTTCTTGTGTCTCGGGGGACGACCGTGCCAGCCTTCACGGCCCCCCAGCACTGGAGACTGGAAATGACTGAACTGGGTAGAAACCTGGGGAAACAGTAAGAGGCACTAGATCAGCTGAAGTCTGGCTGTTCGTATTAGAAACACCTAGAGAAAGCTCAAACTCTTGCAAGAGCCACTGGTTCCATTTCCGTTTAGATATTTTGGGCCTTTCGGATGTAAAAGTGCACATAATCCCGAATGCAGGACAGAACAGCGTGTGAGCTCAGTGCTTTTTTAATGAGTCAGATGGTCATGCTGACAGATCCTGTTCGCATGGCAGAACCCTGTTGACAGAACTTTGTTTTTGTTTGGAGAATCGTGAGCTGTTTCTGCCTGTTTGCTCGTTGCTTAGATTACAGCCCATCTGAAGAAAGGAGAGGTGGTGATAGAGAATGCCCAGTGCGACTACTCTAGCTTCGAGAACGCGTGGCTTAACATAACTGAAGAGTTCGCCCACATCATCGAAATCTACGGCTTTCCAGCCATATTCAAAACGGACGACTTGCTGGACGCTTTCGCAAACTACAGGTAATTCTGATGACGCATACAGACAGGTGACCGGTTACAGGTGACTCGGGTCATATTAAGCTTCATTAATCATATAGTAGCCTATATCATATCAATACTAAACTGTAGAGATGGTGATTTGTAGGGATGGGCGTGTATTGGGCCAATACCAGCAGTGCTGGATGGGATATTGGAGGGAGTAAAAGAGTGGATCTTAGAGTATGGTAGTCTACTTTTACATGACTTGGCCTGTAAGTAAATATTGAGATATTGAAGTACTCATAAATTCTCATAAACACAGTATTGATTATTAATGAGTAGTTTAGATGTAAAGATTGGGTCAGACAGTGGTTCATTTAGTGTTGTGTTTAAACCATGACCTGGCAGTGTTGGACACTCTGTCTTCAGATCCCACTGTTCTGATATTCTGAATTTTCTTAAAATCCAAAAATCACAATATATTGAATCATAGCTCCTGTATTGTGATACATATCATATTGCCAAGTTCTCGCCAATACATCACCTTATACATGATAACGATGGCAGAATTTAATGAAGAAATATCAGACCCATATTCATATCAGTCATAAGTCTTTTCATAAGTCTTTTTTCTCCATAACTCTGTAAGAGTAAGTTTAGTGTGAAACTGAGCTTCACTGTAAATTTTTCTTTAGGGACTACTTTCTGTAGCCGCACTACACCCTAAAGGCAGCATGTATCCCTCCACCATTTTAATTATCTGGTTCTAAAAGCAGGTTCTAGAGCCGAGCTCTTCTCAGAACTCTGGTAGAACCGTGTCTCAGGCATCAGGCAGCGTCTTCATCACCATTAGGTGAAGAACTTTCTGTGAGGAGCTTTTATTAGAGCTTCAGACGTCTGCTTCCCTTCACCTCCACTGTAGAACCACAGCTCTGACTGGGGGAGCTTATCTAGAACCTACACTGTAGAACCACAGCTCTGACTGGGGGAGCTTATCTAGAACCTCCACTGTAGAACCACAGCTCTGACTGGGGGAGCTTATCTAGAACCTCCACTGTAGAACTCCAGCTCTGACTGGGGGAGCTTATCTAGAGCCGAGCGTTTCACACCAAACCCCCCAAAACCTGCACTCTAAATGAATATGTCTACACCAGGAAATTTGTAAAGTCTGTGCAGTTGTCTTGTAAAACCGTCACACCGGTTCAGTACTGATTCTGTACCATCTGCTGGTTTACAGTGAAGGTGGCATGAAGATTAAGTGGGTGGATAACACACACGCTCTTGGTGTGTTTTCAAGTGCATCAGCAGGTAGGAACGCATTATGAAGAAATGTATTAATGTTCAATAAATACTTTAAATTAGGGCCAGTGGTGCTCAGCGGTTAGAGCTCCGGGCTGTTGATAACAGGGTTGTGGGTTCGATACCTGGGATTGGCAAGCTGCCACTGTTGGGCCCTTAAGCAAGACCCTTCACCCTCTCTGCTCCCCGGGTGCTAGAGCTAGCTGCCTACTGCTCTGGGTGTGTGTGCGCTCACTGGCCCTAGTTTACTAGTTTGTGTGTGTGTGTATGTTCACTAGCACAGATGGGTCAAATGCGGAGGACACATTTCACTGTACATAGTGCAGTGACAGATACCTGCACTTTTACCTTTGTTATTATAATTAGCAGGAAACAGTGGAATTGAACCCTCTGAAGTCTGGAGAGGATTTTCTTGATGTTTACATATTTCCTTAAATTGGCTTTTAAAGGCACTTTTATATCAGATAATACCCACATGTCTTATATCTAAATATTCAGACAAATCTGAAAAGCTCTCTCTATAACAGGCTTCCTCTAATCCAGTCCTGGAGGGCCTGGCAGATAACAGACAGTTTGATACAGTTGTGTTTAAGTGGGGTAAAGTGTGACCCAGTGTGACCTAGAGCACTGTGTGAAGAGCTACTCTGAGTGTAAACCTGAACAATTGAAGTTCAATTTTAGAAATTCTTCATATTTCTTGTAAAAACACACATTTACTCGTGTTTCCAGAGTCTTAGCTTCACTAAAGCAGTAAATAAATATTATATAAACTGCGAGAGGCAGAAAAGGACTTGGTCATTGGTCAGTTTCACACAAATCCACCAATCACCAATTAGATGAGGTGTGTGTGTGTGTGTGTGTGTGTGTGTGTGTGTGTGTGTGTGTGTGTGTGTGTGTGTGTGTGTGTGTGTGTGTGTTGTGTGTGTGTGGTTTCTGCACGCAGCAACGCAGGCCCTGTCCATCAAACACCCGATGGTGAAGACAAGGATGCTGTCTCAGGGGAGCAGGAAGGCGAAGTGTAAAGCAGTGAGACGGGCAGGTACGTTCTGAAAATGCTAGAGATTAAGACTAAGATCAGTCAGATCCTCTCCTGTACTGAATACAGTGATTTATACTCAACATCTGCTGCTCTTTGTCTATATAACCCAGTCTAATTACACTGTTAGTAATGAAGCCTGCAGCTGATCAGTGTTTATTAACACTAACAGTCTCCTCCATATGATTAGAAATAAATATTGTAAAATAATATAATAAAATAATCATTATATTGCCCAGCTTAAAGTAAAAAAATATTATTATATTACATTGGTTAGAAACTAGTTCATTTCACAGAGAACAAAATACACAACAAACCTTATTAAGATCTTTGATGTCATACAGCTGCAGTGGGTGTTTATGCATGTTGATCTAAAACATTTAAATGTGATAAATATAGAAAACCGAAGAAATCAGGATTATATACTTTTTCACAGCACTGTGTGTTTGAAGGAGCAAAGGTGAATCATGCATACGAGCTGTTAAGCACGGTGGTGGTAGCATCCTGCTCTGGGGCTGTTTAGCTGCCAGTAGAGCGGCTACCCTGCACAAACAAGGGAGCATCAGCTCCAGATTCTTCAGCATAGCTTCAGTCCAGCAGCTGGACAGTTGAAACCTGAACACTGTGCCATAATGCGAATCCTCTGACAGCTGTTCTTTACACTGTATCCAAATTTCCCCTTTCCAGAATTCATCCAGCCGGTGAAGGAGAGGCCGCGTACGGACACAGCAGTGGCCAGTAGGATGGTGACCAGAGCGCTGGGCTTAAGGGGTGGATCCAGAGGAAAACGCTGCTGAACGTCGTCAAGCGTTTTTAACATTTTATGTATTTATTTTTATTTGCCCAAAACCAAAAATGTATTTCAGTCTCCTGTCCTGCTGCGCTGCACTGCTCAGTGTTTTTCTTGCTGACCGCATTCATGCTCACTTTTGATTTGCGCAAGTGATGTTGCATCAGTGGCAGTTCAAAAAAATGAGAGACTTGACCGTCAGGGGTGTGTGTTGAGGGGGGGTTACACGTACGGGCTGGGTTATTGGTGGTCCAAACTGGTGAGCCTGTAGACAGATTGAGAGTGTGCAATGATTTACAATGATCTACAAGCTTACTTATTAGCTACACTATTTGTCCAAATGTTTGTGGACAGCCCTTCTCATGAATGCATTCAGCTACTTGCTGAATTGCTAAGTTGCCCCTTTTGCTGACACAGTGCACACACAGCTTGTCTGGTCCCTGTAGAAAAGTACTGCCAATAGAATAGGACTCTCTGGAGCAGATCAACACTGATGAATCTATTGGCACCATTCTGTGGAATTATGACGATGCTCCATCCAGTACTTTTGGAATGTTTGGGGAGTTGGATGATCACCACCCCACGTTATCTCCAACATCCTGAACTCACTAATGCTCTGGTGGCTTAGTGTAACCATATCCTCACAGTAGTGCTCCTCCAGCATCTAACAGAAACTCTTCTTCTCTGGACAGTAGAGACTGAGTTACTCCAACAAAAGCAGCATCAGCTCTTTTAATACCCTTGATTTCAGAAGAAACAATGAATGAGCAGGTGTCCCAATACTTTTATGTCCACAATACTTGTTTCATAATGACCAGAATGATTGATTTTAAATTATAATGGTAAATGTTGAATTCCTCCAGGTTGAATTCAGTCTGGATTTTTACTGATTGGCCATCTGAAATTCACTCCTCAGATCAATTAGGATAAAATAATAAGAGTTAGGAATGCACTGATGCAGGAGTTCTGAGCTGATGTCCACAAATATAAATACAAATGTAAATATCTGATATTGATGAGGTGTGTGTCAGCATTTCTGATCCATTGGAACTAAAATCTAGATCAGCTTCACAGAGAAGTAGCACATTTATTATTAGAGCTTCTGAATGCAGTAAAGGCAGATGTACAGCAGCACCTGAACACTCAGCTGCTGATCCTGATCCTGATTCTGATCTGATACTGATCTGATGCCACTATCATCATCCTTCCCTAATAAAAGCCATTCTGCTGTAGAACGCCTAGGAACACCTGCAGCTTCACTAAGCAGCTCGGACACGAGCATCACATCTCTCCTCCTTGTTCAGTAGCATTACTTTTTTGCTGGAAATGTAGCATAATTAGATTTTCCCCTCTGTAATGCTTTAATCAGTCCTTTCAGCGAGCTTAATAATTTAACAGGTTAAAGTTTGAATAATTGATCGAGTTCAGTGATTCATCATTCGTTCAGCTGCAGGGTGTAAAGTTCAGACCCTCACTCTTTCAAATCTGAATGTTCAGATCCAGTGTGGTTCCGTGTGTCTCTTTTATACGTGGGCAGGCAGCTGAGAATGATCTGAGAATGATCATCTCGGTGTGATGGAGGTTTTATATGACTGTTCGTTTTAATTCCTCAGCTGTATTGATTAGTTCACACACTTACAGAGTGATTTGTTTACAGTTCTAAATGCAGTTTTGCAGCGAGGCCTGGAGGCACCAATTCACTGATACTGTCAGGTCATAGTTCTGTAAATATATATAGTGTTCCTTTAATATTTTACCTAATTAAACTGTTCATTTTAAAATAATCTTGTAATTCCTTGTATTCTGTTGAGGTATGGACTCCACAAGACCTCTAGAAGTGTCCTGCTGTGGTCTCTAGCACCAAGACTAAGGTTAGCAGCAGATCCTTTAAGTCCTGTAAACTGTGAGGTGGGCGGGGTCTCCAATGAGCATCAGTAAGAGCCTCGGGTGTCCATCACCCTGCTGCCAGTTTACTGGTTGTCCTTCCTTGGAGCACTCTTTTGGTAGGTGCTGACCACTACATCAGGTCTTGTAACACCCCACAAGACCTGATGCCTGATGTTTGGAGATGTTCTGACCCAGTCGTTGTCTAGAACAGCACAGTTTGGTTAGTTAAAGGAGAATTTGTTAAAAGTGAGGAGTGGTTGGTGCCGCACAAATGAGGAGTGCTGCTGCCCTCTAGTGTTTAGAAGACAGATTGAATATGTCCTGTTGGTTTTACAGGAAAAGAAGTTTAATGATGAGGATAATAAATGAAGGAACTCAATACTAGGAGTACTGAAAGAGTTTAACTCCAGTAGAATATCAGTCAGATTAGTAGCAGTACTGCATTAACAAACGCTCCTGGAAGAATACATTGCTGCCTGATCAAAGAACCACAACTGGTTCCTAGAACCCTAGAGCTCAGGGCTTTTGATGACAGGGTTGTGGGTTCGATACCCAGACTCGGCAAACTGCCACTATTGGGCCCTTGAGCCAGGGCCTTTAACCCCTCAGCAATGACTGCCCACCGCTCCGGGTACATGTGCACACTGTCCACTGTGTGAGTTTCACTGGTGTGTGTGTGTGTGTGTGTGTGTGTGTGTGTGTGTGTGTGTTCACTGCACAGATGGGTTAATTCCATCTGTGTCACTAAAATGTCACAAATGGTGAATATGGTTGTCTTGTAGTCTGATTACAGTATCACACAGAGCTGAGGGAAAGGAGAGAGAGAGAGAGAGAGACACTGGGGTGTTAGAGATTATTTGTGTAAATGAAACCTTTATCATGTATTTGAAATGTTCTGTAATATATAATAAATGTCTGATATGTAAATCAGTGATCTGGTACATATACATATACATATGTTGCCCAGATATACCATAGCAACCACTTACATTACCACAGCAACCACACAACAGCATATTAAATTTGAAAAACAACCTATTTGATATTTTAAAATGAAAAGATGACAGAATACAGGAGATTTAACATTTCACACTCAGCCCTGAACAGACCCATAACCCCCCAATATTCCTACAACCCAAATAAGGCACTCTGTAGTTGACTGTTTATTGTAGAAAACAACGAAGCACATGTTTATTGTGTACTGAAAAAGTAAACACATGGTTTATGCAGTAACCATTCAGATTCAGGGTTCAGGTGCCCTCGTAAAACGGAGAGCAATAGTTCAACAAACGCTTCACAAGAACCGCAATTAAGAAAAAACACTTTAAAATCCCTGATTGGTCAGAATAAGTTATTGGACATGCTTGAGGAGTTTCCTAATTGGCTAGAGAAGCTGACAGAATGGAGACTGTCTGTGATTCAGTCGATCAGGTGTGAGACGCAGGCTGTGGGTATGAAGCTGATACAGTAAAGCGAGCGGTTCTGCTGCGGGTTCTCAGCAGGGTGATGTGGGTCAATCTGAAAACAGAACCTAATGATCCTTTCAGGTGACACTCTTCTTCAGTACAGTACATATTCCCTAATGGAGAAGGGACAGCGGTGGAGGTCTGGGCGTAAGAAAACACCAGAACAGTAAAATATTCTTAACTTAGCACCTTTAAAATGACAGAATCTACTATTTTAAGAACTGATCAACTGTTCTGTTCAACCTCCAATGATCATATAATATATAGATAACATCTTCAGATGCTGTATAAAAGTTAAAAACAACGTTATAATCTCCCAATGAAAATAAATCTGTGGATCATTCTTATGTTTTCAAAAGCTTCCATCATGATGGAGAAGATGAAGCTCCAGCGATCGTCACTGCTAGACAGTACTGGGTGTGGGTGCGAGGTACAGGTCGTTCACTTCGGCATGGCTAACGCTCCCTCTAGTGGTTGGTCTTGGTGTAACAGTCAGGCCTTCCTCACCCATCCGCTCTACCTGCGCTGCACCTGATTGGTCAGTATTCCTGTGAACTCATCCACGTCAGAGCTCCGTGAACCACCTGCAGAAAACAGGCAACAGTTGGGATCTTGGGACGGTAACAGACAGTTACAGTGGAGGTTCTAGATAAGCTCCCGCAGTCAGAGCTGGAGTTCTACAGTGGAGGTTCTAGATAAGCTCCTCCAGTCAGAGCTGTGGTTCTACAGTGGAGGTTCTAGATAAGCTCCCCCAGTCAGAGCTGTGGTTCTACAGTGGAGGTGAAGGGAAGCAGACGTCTGAAGCTCTAATAAAAGCTCCTCACAGAAGTTCTTCACCTAATGGTGATGAAGACGCTGCCTGATGCCTGAGACACGGTTCTACCAGAGTTCTGAGAAGAGTTCGGCTCTAGAACCTGCTTTTAGAACCAGATCATTAAAATGGTGGAGGGATACATGCTGCAGGGTGTAGTGCGGCTACAGAAAGTAGTCCCTAAAGAGAACTGGATTAGAGAGATTCTCTATTCACTATTTTACCCTCATCATCATCATCATCATCATCATTCACCACTACCAAACAAGTCTGAATCCCACCCAGAGCACTAAAGAGGTCCTGAAGGGCCACAGCACGGTCCACTGTTCCTGCTCCGACACCTGATGCTAATGCAATAATGCAGTCGTATCACAAAGCCAGGTATCCTTCAGCCAAAATGAGGACTGTCCAGCCCCCAAACATCCCTCACCTCTCCTCTTATTGGTCAGCTCTGAATCTGGACTTAAACTATCTGACCTAAACTCTATGAAACATCTCCTTAACGTCTGTAAATTCACACCCTATTCAAAAAGATGCTGCTACTGTTAGCTATGCTAATGTTCTTCAGTCCATGTTCTAGATAACAGTGAGTCATACTCAGTCAGAAACCAGAGAATACTGATCACCTCCACATGGTTTGAGATGTTTAAGGCATGCAGTTAGCACTATGCTAATCGGTGGAGTATGAGCTTTTCATTGCTTGTTAGCTACATTAGCCTCATTAGCCTCATTTCCCATGTAAAACTAAAGAACTTCTAAACATGTTTAGTCTAATCAACTACAATTAGAGTAAAGAGGAAGATTAAGATTAAGATTAAGATGAGAGTATGAACAACCTCCTGTCCATTCCTCACCAAAACCTCAGCTTACATCTAAGATGTACATCTACATCTTAATCTGACCTGCTACATCAGCAGGCCGTCTACATCACATCTGCAGTCTCCTTCTGAGCATGATCTAAAAGATGCTTCCTAGCTGACCAGTCTGACCAGTCTGACCTCACTATTTCCCCCAAATTGACCGAGAGCCAAGCTCTGGTTCAGGCTGAAGCCTACATGTGATTCAAGCCTATGTATGTTAAATATTAACCAGCTAACCTCGATAAAACAGTGAAACGGCCTATAATAATTATCCTGACCAAGTCTGATTGATCGCAGCTAGCTAGGTCAGCAGTATAACTTTCACATAAACAAGCAAAACGGGCCTCTGTGGCTCCAGTAGCGATTCTTATGTTTGATTCAGTCTACTGAACCGATTCCTTTTGACTGACCGTTTGAGTGAACCAAGCTTCTAATGAATCAATTAAACGTTTCATGGATTCACAAGTCAAGTCAACATCCCCTCCTCTGTTTAATTTCGCTTTTCTTTACTGTTATATGCAAAGAATATTCTAAAGAAGATGACAGAACCACGTAACACCAACAGAGAACATCCACTCCGATAGTCTGTCCCCAGCGTCTCATACTGGGGCATTTTATGAGGATAAATTATGAAGGACTATTTTCTGACGTCTTATGTAACACAAGCGTAATCTTATCTTAATGTAATCTAAAGCATAAAATGATGATGATGATGATGATTATTATTGTTATTATTATTATTGTTATTATTATCATCAGTATTAGTTTAACACCAGGTTTTCATTGTTCTGCTCTTCTTGGACTCCATTATTCACAGGTATTCACAGTTCCCTCCAGCTCACCTATATGACAGTTATACGTCCATATCCGGTATCCATCGTAGCGGCATTTACACCTCATGATGTTGTTGGTGTAATCAGACTCTGCTACTTCATAATTGGGATTAATTACAACCTGCAGGGAACAGAAAACAGGCCGAATGTTAACGTCTCCACATCAGATTTACTGTAACGTCACTTTATACAGGTGAAATACAGGTGTGATGTCTTAGGGCCTTAGTTCTGTGAGTTAGTACTGGCTGCACACACACACACTAAATATTACTATTTAAAGCATTTATTTATTTATTTATTTATTTATTTATTTATTTGCAGAAATGACAACTGCTCAAAATCAACTGCTCAAATAATGTAAAGAAATGATGATAATAATTATAATGTAAAGAAGTTATTATTCAGATTTAATCACAGTACTAATATCTGAACTCTGAGAGCATTCAGAAATCACTATGCTGAAATAATAACCTCGACGGCCAATCACAGCTCTCCTGTCTCGGCCGGCTCTCCACTAGTCTTTCACACTGCTGTTGGACTTTATGCCGTTTATAGTCTGTAAATTCAAATAACTCAGCTCTGATAGATGAAAAGTCTGGAATAAAACGACTACCTGACACATAGAGATGCTCATTTTAGAAAAAACGTGTAGGTGGTCTCCTGATTTTGTCAGAGCGGTGTGTAGACTGTGTAGACTGACTGTTTTCAGGTTTCTCATTCTGTTGAATAAACCGAATGTCCCTGAAGGACACATGCTCTGAATTCTCTGCGTAGTTAAAGAGTTGGGATGTGAGTAAAGTCGGACGTGATCACTGTGAGGGGTTTAGACAGAAGTCGATCATCACCTGGAAGATGTAGTCTCCTGGTTTGACGTCTGTGATATCGATCCACTGGCAGTCGATGTCGTGTCTGTAAGTGTCCCAGCAGCCCACAGTGATGCCCTGCTGACCGAAGTTTGCACACGCGTATCTCTTCTGGATGCCTGTCAGAGAGAGAACAGCTGTTTCTTTACACTGTCTCTTTCATTAAATTACAACAACAACAACAACAATAATATTAATTATGATAATAATATTAATATTAATATTAATAATAATAATAATATGGTCTGCAGAGACATTCAGTCTAATGTTCTAATGAAATCCTATAAACTTTGGGTGCGAATCAGAAAAGTGTTTCTATGGTTTGTGAGTGATATTATGGGATAGATCCTGACCCTCGTCACACTCTGTGTCCTCCAGGCAGAAACTGGCCTTATGACCCTCAGCCACTTTAGTGCCGTTCAGAGTCAGAAGGTCGTAGTGAGTGAAGACCTCCATGCTGTGGTAGTGCCTGCTCACAGAACACACACAAACACACACACACACACACACACACACACACACACACACACACACACACACACACACAAACACATGAGATGGGAATAAACAGTAAACAGATTGAGGGGGCAGGGCCACAGACTGACCCTCTTACACAGTAGTTAATCGGTTTCAGCTGCAGCTCGTTTACTGATGATCCTGAGGATCAGCTCAGTGTGGATTATTGATCAAACTGAGAAGCAGAAGTAAGGAAATGTACTGTGATCAGATCAGAGACCGCATCAGATTAACCTGGATGGACTTCACATCTTTTACCATGCCGTTACCATTTCATTCAGATTTGTTTCTGAAGTCTTATAAATCTGATTAATATGTTAATCACTGCAGTTATTATATAATCTGACAACCTAATGATGACAAACTACATAGATTAGGGGGGGAACTGTTTATTGTGATTATTATGAATAATATTAATTATTAATTCTTTTTTAATAATAATTAAAAAATAACTGTACTGCAGGGATTCAGTACAGACTGGTGGGGCTGTTCTCTGCTACGAGAAGCTTGTAATAACACTCTCGGGCCGCTGCAGGCCATGTGCTGTTTAAGGGGTCACGCCTTATAACCAAGGGGTCAGCTCTCAAATCTGAGGTCTGGTTCTCACCTGTGACATTCGTGCCAGATCCAGGAGTTCTGTCCAGCTCGGGGTCTGAAGTCAGACAGGCCGTTGTTGTGGATCTGTGAGGAGAAGCGGAGCAGGCGGCGGGACGAGCTGTGGTCGGCGGCGTTTGCCGTGCTGGACAGACAGTTCTCCTCGTGGGCGCACTGCAGGGCGTACATGGGCCGGTCCTCCAGATAGGTGGTGTGTTCTACCACCTCAGCGTTCAGCACCAGGTCAGGAGCAGCTGCCAGGACACCAGGAGTTAATCACTGTGGCTCAGAGATTTCGATGGGGTTCCTGGGTGGTTGCTATGCAGTTACTAAGTTACTGGTTGCTAGATGGTTACTATGCAGTTGCAAGTAGTTACTGTGCAGTTGCTAAGCAGTTTCTATTGTGTCTCAAATGGTTAATATGCAGTTGCTATGGTATCCCAGGTGGCTGCTATGCAGTTACTAAGCAGTTGCTATGGTGTCCCGAATGACTACTATGCAGTTGATAGGTGGTTGCTAGATGGTTACTATGCAGTTGATAGGTGGTTGCTAGATGGTTACTATGCAGTTGATAGGTGGTTGCTAGATGGTTACTATGCAGTTGATAGGTTGTTGCTAGATGGTTACTATGCAGTTGATAGGTTGTTGCTAAATGGTTACTATGCAGTTGATAGGTTGTTGCTAAATGGTTACTATGCAGTTGATAGGTGGTTGGTAGATAGTTGCTATGCAGTTCCAGCTAATTCACTGTGTGTTGCTAAGTAGTTGCTATGGTGAGCCAGGGTGTTGTTGCTAAGCTCTTGTTATGGAGATAGGGTGCCACTAGTTATGGTAGGGTGTAGCTGTATCATTTGTGATGGTTGCTAGGCTGTTGCTAGGTGTGTGTATATTTGACAATATTTTTATCAACACAACAGTAAACTACTGTAAGGGTCTTACTGTGGGAGCAGGAGACCCCGGCAGCGAAGCGTCCGCCTCCCTTTGGGCAGCTGATGTGTTTACCATGATGGAGACACTGAGTCAGACTCATCTCAGTACCGGAGCACCGAACCCCGCTCATGACCACTTTGTCCGCACTGACATCACCCGGCCAGTACCATGTCTCCTACACACACACACACACACACACACACACACACACACACACCACATGGGGATTAAGGGTAAGGGTTACACAGAACAGTCTCTACTCTTTATCTGATAACAGCAACCAGTGACCTAGTGTCTGTCTGCAGTCCATCTATTTAACCACTAGAGG